>NC_132812.1:17273419-17575086 GCF_048594095.1 Paramormyrops kingsleyae
AAATCTTGGATGATTAGATGCTGATTAGATGCTGTCAGACAAAGTGGTTTGAAAATCTGAGGATAGTTTTCGCATAAACATTCATACAACTCATGAAATAAGGAAAGACAAATACTACATCTTCAATGGCCATAGGACTGGGTATGCTGAAGAAATGAATGATTTAATGCTACATATGACAGATTGGTGCATACTCATTGATAAAAGTTTATTGTGTAATTATAACCTAATGCCACTTATTTATTAAATTATGCATTTACATCTGAGGTCACATCTACCACATTTTTGTTTGCTTGATTTCAGCAGACTTTGAGCCTATGTACAAACTCTAACTCTAACCCTATTGTCCTAACTCTAACTCTAACCCTATGTCATAGTGTCATTTAAAGGGGAGGGAAATCCAGGTAACGTCAAAAAATTGTTCATGCCTCACCTGCACATCCCAGAATATCACACAGGCTGATAATGAGCAGTATTCTTGGTGAGGATGCAGGCTTGGAGAGCGGATGCTGTCCCAGGTGCCTGTAGCCCTTCCTTTTTGGCAAAATCTGCAGGACGGAAAAAATGAGGCTGACGCTGCCACTGCCAATGCAAATCGCGCTGAAAAAATGATCCTGGAAGCTGACGATGAAGTCGGTGGATGTGTCTCTGTTAGAGCAGCAGAAGGTTTCAAGCCTTGGAGATGCCATCACGCCACGAGACAGAGGGAAGCCAGAGTCATGGGGGAAATGGCAAGAAGAATGTCAGCCGCTGAGCAAGTGACCAGAGTTCCCAGTGAAATCACAAGACAGATCATCATGTGCTTCCATTTAATCCTTTAAGGCAGAGCTGAACAGTCCAACCAGAAGTTCCCCTAAGCCAGGAGTCAAACAATTAGTGACATTTAAAGCTAAAGGTATCATTTATCTTCCAGTGCAACAAATATTAAAAAGTTAAACAACTTGTCAATTACTTTTGCTTTCTGGTGAATGTATTTGTAAATGTAAAACCTAATAGAATTCTATAAATTTTCCATTAAATATAGTGTTGTTTTCCCCAGGGACACAGGGTGGCTGCAGGGGTAACCCTCTCCCAAATCTAAAAGCCACATACTGCGTGGCTTGTGGCTGCGTCTTCTGCCTTCTCTGCTGTGTCGCCCTGCCACTTGTCCCCTGCCGCTTGTCCCCTGGGCAGCACCTTGTACCGTCACCCCCACCCGCCCTTCCATGGCATTCTGGTGACACTCCTTTCCAGCCGCGTCCCCCAGTGAAACTCTTGGGCCTGGCTGACACATTACATTATATTTACATTACATTTACATAATTAGTAGATCCTACTAAACACACATCGCAAGCATTCATGGTGTTAAGGAGCATACAGGCAAAAGTGCAGCTTGGCTGAGCTTCCAGTGAATGTCCAGGTACGAGAGTAAGCAGCACTGGAGCAGCACTGGAGCAGGAGCTACACAGCTTCTAACAAAGCAAGAACCTAATAAGACTATTCAAGGACCAGAAGTGAAACCTAAGAACATTCAAGGAAGATAAGTGGCATCGGGTTAGAGTTGCATTTCCTAAAGGTGAAGAGGGAACCTGATGATCGGATTTGGTTCAGTAGCATCATCATCCAACACTGATTATATGAAAGTAAAAGTCACGTCATGCTGCTAGTTATTTCTTCAGAATTACTTCTCTCACAATGATCATAATTGTTTTATTATAGTATCGAGACTCGAGAGAGAAAAAAGATGCTTGAACGATTTAGCAAACAAAAAAAATTTAAAAGCAAAAACAATGCTAGTAATCACTTACAGTCATGTACTGCCATCTAGTAGCAGTACTGAAATACTACAGTTGATCCAACCAACGTCTTTACTTTTTATTGTCTCTATTCTGTTTTTTAAGCTGTAAAGAATATCTCTTCCTCTTTTAATAAAAAGATGCTATGATACCTAAAATAAATTTAGCACAGTTTATGTTCTGTAATGTAATAATGAAATAAGTTAATTCCCAGTCGCAAAGGGAAAACAAATCCCGTATATAAATAATGAGATTATCAGTCATTTGATCAGCAGTATTTCTGATACATGTTTAAAGTATGTATTTTAAATACCAACTTTTGTTTTGTAATTTGTTTTTGACTTCATAAAAATGTTATGTAATTTTGATGTTCAGCATCTTTGTGTTTTGAAAATACAAGAAATTCTCTTTCCATAATGTATGAGTAATGATGTCATATTTGCACAACGCTTGTGCATACACAAGAAGTAAGTTTAGCTTTTTCAGAAATTTACAAGGTTTCAGATCATTTTACTGAAAACAAGCAGAATGTGTGAGTTCTTCAACACATGAATTCAGAATCACTGAGCTATGCTAAAGTTAAGCTTGTTTTCCTTATGGTAGTGTAGTTCACTAAGGAGTATTCAAAGATGACATAAACCTTATACTGGAAAATTTATTCCCGGTCATCTGGGATGCCCATGAGGTCTTCAGATGCCAGATATCACAGTTCAGTGAGCTGGGAAAGTTAATGCAAGTCTGGGAGAGAACACTTCTGTTCGGAACCCAGATACCTGACATCCATGCCAGGTATTCCATGTTACTGACTGTATTAAGCGGTTAGTTCTATTTGGGACCCGAACGCCTGACATCCATGCCAGGTATTCCATGTTACTGACTGTATTAAGCGGTTAGTTCTATTTGGGACCCGAACGCCTGACATCCATGCCAGGTATTCCATGTTACTGACTGTATTAAGCGGTTAGTTCTATTTGGGACCCGAACGCCTGGCATCCATGCCAGGTATTCCATGTTACTGACTGTATTAAGTGGTTAGTTCTATTTGGGACCCGAACGCCTGGCATCCATGCCATCTATTCCATGTTACTGACTGTATTAAGTGGTTAGTTCTATTTGGGACCCGAACGCCTGACATCCATGCCAGGTATTCCATGTTATTGACTGTATTAAGTAGTTAGTTCTATTTGGGACCCGAACGCGAGTTTTAGACCCGCCTCCTGTAGCCACAATAGTACTGCCCGAAGATTTTTTACATGTTTGTCTAGCGTAGGTGAAACCATGATGTCCTGGTAGACTGCACAGATCTTGTGTACCAGCTCCGCTAAGACAGACTGCATCAGCCACTGAAAAGTCACCGGTGCATTACAGAGACCGAAAGGTAGAACCCATAATTGGTATAGCCCGCAATGTGAGGCAAAAGCAGTCTTAGGACAAGATTCATTGGCCACTGCTACCTGTCAGTAGCCCTGCGACAATTCCAGGGTTTCTGGCCTCAGTGCGCTGAGCTTGAAGCTGTATAGGCAAGTCCATCAGCAAATTAACTGAGTCGTCTAAACAACCATGTAGCATGTCTACCTGTACTTGTATGTCCACAGTTGGGTAAAGAGTCCTCGGCGAGCCCCAACGTCCACTGCAGGGGCAGTAAGTCTGTCCATGGTGGGCGTAGGAAATGTCTGTCGCCACCAGATAGCTAGGTAAAACAAAGAGTGGCTAGGGAAAAGCAAAGGTAAGCTGCTCAGTGAGAATGACATCAGTGTCCCTATCAGTAAGCCTGAGCAAATCCATTCAGCAAAAAGAAAAGAAAACAGTGATGACAGTGCGCTTTTCAATACAGGTTCCTGCGTACCAGTGTTTCCCCCTTTTATGAGACCAAACGCAGCCCAGACTGAAGAAGACAAAAAGTAAAGGAAAAAAGGAGAAATATCAAGATATATCACCAGGCCATGTCAGTCCATCCAGAAACCGCGCGAGCCCCCTGCTGCACAAATATCTGCAGTAAACTGTGAATTCATCGCAGTGCTGGAGAGGGACCCCCGGTCAAAAGACCATGCGCTTCACCAGGTGTGCAAGCAAACAAAACAAAAAAGCAAGACAACAACAAAAAATATCCACCAAGCTGATCTCTTCGTTTGCGGTGCGACAAGACTCACAAAAAAAAAAGATTGTCCACTGGCTGTTTTTTTCTTACCATGGGCGTAACGGAAGCTACCATGCAGGCATCAGGCTTCCCTCGTCTGCAATGTTGATCCTCCAGACAGGCCATTGCCCTTGGTCCCTGTTTGGGCGCCACTGTGATTATTACCTTCTGACTGGACAAGGGAGATTTATCACCACACTCCCGCCTTCCGAAGGCTTGTCACCTGGGTGCTGGGTGTGTGAAAGAACAACGACCACCACCCCGATTTGTCGCAGGGTTGAGGGCTTGTTTATTGGACCAAACAGCCGAAGTAACAGCTCCGCCATTCCATCTGCACTTCCCCCTCATGCGGGCCGGTCCTCCCTGCACGATGTCTCCCATGTTTTCTCGCACTAAGCGGCAACACACAGGGCGTGTGCAGCTACGTCACTTGTCACCATCCATGCCAGGTATTCCGCGTCACTGACTGAATGGTTATGTCTATACAGGATCCAGAATGACAGTACTGCTTGTTTAATTACAGATCGTCTTCTACAAGGGCAGAAACTTTGGTTGTTGCTCTTATGAATGCAGCAGCAGGTGCAGTAAGCTCATGCTGTATGTGCTGTTACTTGTAGGAGGAGGAGCGAGTAACCCAACTGCAGGATGCTGCTGCATGATCCCCATGGTAAGCTGTGTAACATTGTTACTGTTAAAGTTTTACACATGGATGGTAAATAGAGACTATATAACTACATATTGTAGTAACCAGCAGACGCAGGCATGGCAGCCGTAGGAAGCAGACAAAACAGCTTTATATAAAAGGGAGCGCTCTTTATTTGCATTAACAGAACCGAACACAAACACCAAGCATCAGCTGCTCCTAACACACACTGCTCACTGTGCTGACCGTCCTGGTCACTCCAACAACACACAGTGGGTACAGACACACAGAGCACTGTTTACAACAATAAACATTAACACTACACATGACATTACATACAACACAATAGCACCACAATACATGACTAAAAGAGGGAACTGTTTACATTATTTTCAGAGCTGGCACTAGTCCAACATACCATGCTGCCCGAAGAATAAAAAAATAAATTCATAAATATGCTGATTAAGTTCATCATTATATTGCTCTCACAATTTGAAATGTAGTGAATTAAATGTTCTTTAAACTGTGCAGAGGATCGTGTAGGATAAGGATCTAGAAGAGAGAGAACATTGAGAGTCAGATGATGGAGATGATAGATGACTGCATTACCGCTGGACCAGCTGCACGTCCTGCCAAGTCATGGACGCAACTGGCTCCTATACGAGCAGCCCCACTACCGGTGCGGGGTGATGTGCTTCAGGCCTGGGGAGTACAGGCCCCTCAGTGGCATGAGGTTCACGTCCATCATGGATTCCTGGTATAGAAGCATATTTCATCGTTGAAAATCACCGTCGAGTTTTGCAACTATATATCTAGTGTATATTCATGTCATAATATGAGAAACATTAAAAGAGGATATGACGTGCTGGCAGCCCAGGAATCCACCGTGCACCAGCAGGACATTTTGGAGAAGATTCTAGTTAAATTAAATGAACAGGAAGTATGAGCAGTTGGTCCTTTACCTTCTACTCCGCTGGGAGGCCAGCAGTTCCATATAACTCCGTTCAATGTTATCCACCCACTGCAGAAGGTCACCATTCTGCCTGTGGTACTGGTACCACTGGGGAGAGATTGCTAATGTCGTTTTCCTCAAAGATGTCTTGTCCTGGGAGCACTATGGATAAGTTTGCGTCAGTAAAAAATGTGTAATGATAGTCACAACATGCACCCAGAACACACTGGTCACATACCAACTTATACCCAGTGTTTATTTTGTCAACGAAAATTTTGATGATAATTATTTGACAACCTTTTATTTCATGACTAAATTGAAATGATGTAAATGAAAAAATGTTTGACAACAAAAATTACAGTGAAATATCTGTTTGTTGTGCTCTGACGAGTAAAGACTAGATGAAATTGCTGGCTCTGTTTGGGCAGACAACCTAGATCACAGTGGTCATAGTGATACACTGGTTGTTATGCTTTTAACCAGTCCTTTACATACGCATAAACCTGCAAGTGAACGTAACAGTTCTCACTGTCTCCATGCATCCCTCTCATTGGATTTGTTTTTCCCGCTTGGTGCATGTCTGTGCAAAGGCCAGCTTAGTTAATGCTACATGGTTTTAGCCCCGATTTTTTGTTGCGTTTTTAGAAATTGCCAGCAAAAACCTCAGATAGGAGATAAATCGTGTGCGATTGGCGCTGGCAAATCAGTGCTCAATTGCTGTGTGTGAACTGTTTACAACGTGACCCGACGGAGTCGCTGATGTGCCACAGGCACCCGTCAGATAACTAGCAGGCAAAATATCTGGACCTGTGGGTGACGCCAAATTCTGTTGGTGTGAAATGTGCAACTGGCAAAGAGTGCAGTGCTGAGCCACAGCCAGTGAGAGCGCGAGACACCGGGTGAGGCAAAACCAAAGGGAGGAGTTTAAAAAGGTGCAAAAAGTTCAATTTGTTTATGAACTGTCTTTAGTGTTCAGGGAAACACACACGCACACACACACACACACATATGTGTGCAAGGGTCATCTTGGAGAGAAGTGCCTTCCTGAAACTAAACCCAGATAAGTAAGCTGTATCTAGTAAACAGGTGGAAAGACACCTAAGATTAATGCTTAGCCCTAAATGCCACACTAATGTCCCTTTTTGTTGTTTCAGCAGTTTTACTGTATTCTGTACTTCCTGTTTTTGAAGAAGGCTTATTGTAAATTGTGAAGACAGGTTTTGCACACAGTTAAATGGATGTTCGATAGATGTTTTGATGCTTTAATAAAGTTAAATTATTACAGTATAAAATGGCCATACAGTTAAACGTGACGGGTGTTTCAATGCCCTAATAGCAAAAATGACACAGGGAAAAATATAAGTATGTGTTGTTGATGTATGCAGAAAATAAATATGACCTGTGAAAGAAATATGATTATTTTGCACTTTTCTAACAAACTTTGGGCATTCATTTTTATATATGAAACAAGTATGGCAAGTCAGTAACACATTCCCAACCTAAATGATTAAGCATATAAGTATGGTTATGTATAAGGTATACATATGTATAAGCTGTGCTTATGTATAAGGTATGCGTATGTATAAGATGTGCTTATTTATAATGTATGGTTATGCATAAGGTATGCATATGTATAAGCTGTGCTTATGTATAAGGTATGCGTATGTATAAGGTATGCGTATGTATAAGCTGTGCTTATGTATAAGGTATGCGTATGTATAAGGTATGCGTATGTATAAGCTGTGCATATGTATAAGGTATGCGTATGTATAAGGTATGCGTATGTATAAGCTGTGCGTATGTATAAGGTATGCGTATGTATAAGGTATGCGTATGTATAAGCTGTGCGTATGTATAAGGTATGCGTATGTATAAGGTATGCGTATGTATAAGCTGTGCGTATGTATAAGGTATGCGTATGTATAAGGTATGCGTATGTATAAGCTGTGCGTATGTATAAGGTATGCGTATGTATAAGGTATGCGTATGTATAAGCTGTGCGTATGTATAAGGTGTGCGTATGTATAAGCTGTGCGTATGTATAAGGTATGCGTATGTATAAGGTATGCATATGTATAAGGTATGCGTATGTATAAGCTGTGCTTATGTATAAGGTATGCGTATGTATAAGGTATGCGTATGTATAAGCTGTGCGTATGTATAAGGTATGCGTATGTATAAGGTATGCGTATGTATAAGGTATGCGTATGTATAAGCTGTGCTTATGTATAAGGTATGCGTATGTATAAGGTATGCGTATGTATAAGCTGTGCGTATGTATAAGGTATGCGTATGTATAAGGTATGCGTATGTATAAGCTGTGCGTATGTATAAGGTATGCGTATCTATAAGGTATGCGTATGTATAAGCTGTGCTTATGTATAAGGTATGCGTATGTATAAGGTATGCGTATGTATAAGGTATGCGTATGTATAAGGTATGTGTATGTATAAGGTATGCGTATGTATAAGCTGTGCGTATGTATAAGGTATGCGTATGTATAAGGTATGCGTATGTATAAGCTGTGCGTATGTATAAGGTATGCGTATGTATAAGGTATGTGTATGTATAAGGTATGCATATGTATTAGGTATGTTTGCTTCTCAAGGGAATTTATACAGCCAGAAGAAATTTCCTTCAGCAAAATCCATTTCAGTATCATTAACCTGTCTGAGAAAATTATGACTAAAAAATCAACTAAAATTAGACTGAAATTAAACCTGAGTTCCACTGACTAAATCTTAACTAAAACAAAAACAAAAGACTAAAATGTGACTTTAATCCAACTACTTAATTTTCATTAACTAAGACTTAAACTACATTAAAAATTCTTGCCAAAATGAACACGGCTTATACCCGTATTTGTGGGAATGACAGTAAGAGCAGAGCACAGGGCCCATGCACAGCACATTCTCCAACAACGGCCAGGCCGCTAAGCGCTAAGCGCTAAGCGCTAAAGCACCTGCTCCACAGGCCCCATAAACAGCACATTCTCCAACAACGGCCAGGCCGCTAAGCGCTAAAGCACCTGCCCCACAGGCCCCATAAACAGCACGCTGTGTCTGTTCATTGTGCTTCTTAAATTATTGATGACTAATGTTTTTTGCACCACGCAAATGATTCCATCATTATGTTTTTAGTACTTTACTTTCTGTCCTGTCATGAATGTTGCACTGTGGGTTCGACAGGAACGTCATTCCGTTTCATTGTGCATTTCACAGGCCTGAGATGTCAGTAAAGCTTTATTTGACTACTTGACCTAATGTACACTCACCAGCAGCAAGCGGAGCCATTCCCTGAAGTGGGACATCACAGTTTTCCAGTTGCATGTCAGCAAAAAGACCCTGTCTTCCACAGCACAGTTTTTTCCATAAAGCAGGACCTTCAGGTCGGCAGCGATGACCAGCGCACCAAGAAGCTGCTTCTGCCGGTTTTCTGTCTCCCTTTGTATGACCTGAGAGGTGAGAAAGCCGCCATTCACAACTGAGACGGACTGATCTGACTGTCATGGCTATGTGTGAGGCCCTCCTACCTTAGCCCATGCCAGTTCTGAATCTAGATTGCTGGGCATGAAATTCACATTGCATCTGTGTGTTAGTTCAGCGTCGGTGGTGGCCAGCCATTCTGTGAGACTGGCCACTTCTTCCTGGAGTTTTTCTGACAATGCCATATAATGCTCCAGCTCCTTCTTCTCAGCTGTCACCTGTAAACAGATGACCAGGAGGTTAAAACCTGTTGGTAGGTAACCAGTCGTTAACTGAACACAGGCATCTGGTCCACCACAGTGTCAATGTGACGTTGATGTCTGGTCAGGATGCAGTGTCAGAGTCGCCTGCTCGCACGCCTCTCTCTGTGTTCCTCAACTGCACTTGTTAACTGTCGTCTCGCTCCCATAGCTCAACCAGTAGAGCAATGGAATTGCTCATCTCCAGTTAATAGATAAACCCTATTTCAAAAAAGTATCATGCAATTATATAGCAATGTGTGCTTTATAGAAAGAAATCTCCCTTACTTTCTTTGAAGTAATATATTAAATATTTTCCCCATATTAACTATTGTATTTGGTTATTTATTTTCTATTTTGTAAATCACTGTAAGCACTTTGTCACCACTTGAACTAGCCGAATGAACTGGACTCAGAAATGAGTGCCGAGCGAGGGCAGGAGAATGCAGGGTGCTGATTAGCTGACCTGTGCTCCCAGCTCATTGTACAGCAGCTTGAGTGCAGTGAGTCGGCTCTGCAGATCTTTGGGATTCTCCGCAGTCTGCCGTCCCAACATCAGCACGTTCTTCACCTCCGCCTTTACCTCACTCAAAATCTGATAACAGTTCTTTAGGGAAATGACACTAATTGTAAGCAAATGCATTTCAACCTCAGCAGTACGGTAATATGAAATTTATTCATCCTCTCGTAGTCTGGTGTTTCCAGACCCTCTTTCAGGCTTGTGGTCTAATGCTGGCTTTATGTCATACAGGGCTATGAATTGCTTAGGCTTGATTGTGCATCACGCAATGCAAATCACAGAATACGTTACCTGAGGACTTGCCAGACCTGTTAAACCTATTCCCTTTATCTGACAATTTGGGAAACTTCAAAATAATATTTATTCTTTCACTTAATTATTCTTTTAGTTAATGATTTTATGACTACAGAGAGGTATTAAGTTTTTGATAATCATGAAATTATGACTGCTTGGTGAATTTCATGGTCAGCACCCCCCCACCCTCACCCCAAATTTAATCAGGGCCAGAGTATCTGCCTCAGGATCTGTTCTCAGGACAGCCGGAGCCACACTCTTAGCACCATCAGAAAAGCAAAGCACCACTTTGCACACAAGATCCAGAAGCACTTTTACAATGCCAAAGATACATGCAGTTTATGGAAGGGCATCCAGGCTGTCACTTAATACAAGCTTGCACCAAGCAGCAGTGACAGGGACACCACACTTCCTGAATGGCTGAACGAGATCTATGCACGGTTTGATGCACTATTGAAAGAGCCTGCGAGGAAAACCGCCTCTCCCACCACCAACTAGGTCATCTGACTACAGCTGACGTGAGCAGCACCTTAACCAAGGTCAATCCACGAAAAGCTGCTGGAGCAGACATAATTCTCGGCTGTGTGTTCAGAGAATGTGCTGATCAAGTGGCTGACGTCTTCACAGACATCTTCAACACATCACTGAACCAGATGATCATCCCAACATGCTTTAAATCCACCATCATCATCTCAGTGCCAAAGAAATCTTCAGTATCCTGCCTGAATGACTACCACCCTGTTGCACTAACCCCAGTTATAATGAAGTGGTTTGAGAGATTCATCATGGCACACATTAATGATCTTCTACAGTTTGCATAGCGCTTAAACAGGTCGACCACGAATGCTGGTGTAGGATTCTTGCAGTAGAAGCTATGTAGTGAATTGCGGTACTCTGAAATTAAGTGATACGTGTATTAGAATCGTGATGTGTCATCTTCCTTTGTTTTAGGTTCACCCCAGGCATTTTTATGAACTGTAATGTAATATCAGACAGTGTGTGATGAATTTCTGAAGGCATTTTAAATGTGACCATTTCGTGGAAACGTCTCAACAAAGTGTACACTACGTAGTGTGCACTACGAAGTGTACACTACGTAGTGTGCACTACGAAGTGTACACTACGTAGTGTGCACTACGAAGTGTACACTACGTAGTGTGCACTACGAAGTGTACACTACGAAGTGTGCACTATGAAGTGTGCACTTTGTAGTGCACACTACATCTAGTGCACGCAACTGGAAAGGACTGAGTATGCCCTTTCCAGTGCGCACTTCGTAGTGTACACTTCATAGTGCACACTTCTTAGTGCACACTTCGTAGTGCACACTTCGTAGTGTACACTTCATAGTGCACACTTCTTAGTGCACACTACTTCGTAGTGTACACTTTGTAGTGCACACTGGAAAGGGCATACTCAGTCCTTTCCAGTTGTGTGCACTAGATGTAGTGCACACTACAAAGTGCACACTGCGCAGTGCACACTTCGTAGTGCGCACTTCGTAGTGCGCACTTTAGGTCATAAATCTTTTTGAAAGAAGCGGCATTCTCCATCTCTCTCATGTATATAGCTGAGATAACAATAAAGTTTACTTTGACATTTGACATTACGGTGCTGATGGAATTTGGCCCTCAGGGAACAATAATTGGGGTACCCTGGACTACACCCTCATTTCTATCCCATTAGCATTACCCACCATGCACTGCTTCAGCTGTGCCTCAACTATATCCTGCTTCACACTGCAGAGACCACAAGCCTGCATTTCCAGCTGCACCTCTGCCAGGGTCCTCTCACATTCTTGCAGGCGCTGTTCAAAGCTGCCTGGTTTCTGAAGGAGCTGGAACTTCATAAGGACCTCCTGAAACAGCCTCTGAAGAAAAGAAAGGAGACTTTATGGAACCATGGCACAGTCCTTACCATCTCCTGGTCTGTTTTTATTTTGTGTGTTTGATTGTTTTAGGGACTTTTGCTTTGCCTGTTTGAAGCATACCAGCATGTATTACCTGTGTGATGTCAATCTGGAAATGCACTCTCCGTGACAGATCTTCATTTTTTTGCATCTCCACAAGGTTTATCTCATGTTCTTGCAGCTCTGCCTTGATGGTCTGTGAAAATGTGAGACAGTCATCCTATGTGATCGTGACACATTCGTGACACAGAAAAATATGACTGGGGTAACTGTGAGGAGCCACTTAATTTTATGGGGGGGGGGGGGGGGCATCAGGGGCCAGTTATATTTGTGGGGGGGGGCAGTTATGTTTATGGGGATGTCCATCAGGGGCCAGTTATATTTATGGGGGGAAACCAGGGGGTAGTTATATTTATGGGGTCAGTTATGTTTAGGGGGGGGGGGGCATCAGGGGCCAGTTATATTTATGGGGGCAATCAGGGGCCAGTTATATTTATGGGGGTGTGGTTATGTTTAAAGGGGGCAATCAGGGGCCAGTTATATTTATGGGGGTTCAGTTATGTTTATGGGGGCAATCAGGGGCCAGTTATATTTATGGGGGTGTGGTTATGTTTAAAGGGGGCAATCAGGGGCCAGTTATATTTATGGGGGGCAATCAGGGGCTAGTTATATTTATGGGGGTGCAGTTATGTTTATAGGGGGCAATCAGGGGCCAGTTATACTTATGGGGCAATCAGGGGCCATTTTTATTTTTGGGGGTAATCAGGGGCCAGTTATATTTGTATTTGTAATTAAATTATAGTCTAAGTCTTTCAGCATTGTACCTTAGCTACTCATGTTTGTTAAAAACGCAAACCTAACAGCTCATCACAGAGTCAGCTAACAAGTTGAAATGAATGAATGAATGAGACAGCTAACAAACCTTTGTTATAACCATTTGTTATAACAAACCTTTGTTATAACCATTTGAAACCATGAAAATGTTGCATCTCTAAAATCCAGTTGCAGCATACAGGAAACTACTGCACATCTAGGCTATATACTACACCAGTGGAGGGTGTATTTTACTCACGACTGGGGTAAGAATCTCTCGTTCAGTCATGACACTCACTCACCAGCTCGGTCCATTGCTTCAGGTCTCTTATTCCATCATGACCAAGAGGTAGCCTGTCTGAATCTCACTCACTCACTCACTCACTCACTCAATCAAGTCATTGAGGTAAGGACTCTTGTTCACAGTTCTCATTCATTCGTTCACTGTAGGGGTATATGTTCAGTCCCAGGTTTAGTTTCCAGCCAATCATATGCTTGCTTATGGCGCACCCTTACGTACTGTATCTCACTGGCTCTCACTGGCCATAGTCAAGGAGGTAAGCAGCATTCATGTCATATTTCTGAAGACAAGCGGGAGAAAAACAAATCTTTGCAGGGAAGTGAATGTGGGAAGATAATTCCTGTCAGATACTAGTTCTCTGTGAATAAATCGTTCGCAAACATCATACCATTATTATTCACATAGCTAGCGAGTAACTTCTGGAGCACAAGAATGCAGTGATGAACAATCATGAAAAAAATAACCCAAAAATAATTTAATGGAAACCGATAAAACTTTATAAATAAAAGCATGAATTACATTACTGTAGGGATAATGATTACTCATTGAGTGCTTCCATTTGGAATCTACCACCTGTGCCCACCTGTAGCTCGGGGGGTGTCAGCATGATGCGGCCACTAATGCAGGCAGACAGCTGGCTGTCGGTGCTGAGCAGCGATTCCTGGATGAGACACAGGAGCTTCTCCCTTTCCTGAGCTTCCCACACACACCTCTCCAGCTCCATCTGCCGCCGTACTGCCTACAACAGGCACACACATCGTTGCTGCACATTGTGTAGTACACATACAGACACAGTCACAGAATGCATTACAGCATCGCATCCAAGCACTCACAGTCATGCATAGTCAGGCAGACAAGCCGCCATGAATACTGCCACCCAAAGGTGGAACACTGTAACTGCATATTTGATCAAAATTGTGCTATGACCGAAGTCGTTTTTATCTTGTAAAATCTCGGGTTATCTCGATTTTGAAGAAAACACTATTATATTCCTACCTACTACACATCTGGATGGACAGTCAAAAACCTTTGAAGCCCATTTCCTTAGTTTCAGTACTAGTGTAATTAGTGTGTAGGGGAGAGTAGCTGGTCACACACACAGCATGTACATTCTCATATTGGCATGTAAAGGACATGTGCACAATGTGACACCGCTTATCTCACTGCTAAAGTCTCATGCCGTCACAATCCTGGCACTGAGAGTTCCAGACTAACGTTAATCCATCAGATGATCCAGTCTTAATATTCCATCCATCTGTCCATCCATCCATCCGTCCATCCATCCTCCAAGTGCTTATCCTTGAATACATACTGGATGAGATGAAAGTCCATCTTATCACAGAGAAAATCGTACGTAATAATCTTACAGCTTATTTAGAAATGCCAGTTATGCGCACTGTGTGTGACTGTGGATGGAGACCCACATGACACTGTGGTGAGAATAATATGCAGGAATATCAGTAGCACCAGTGACACAGGTCTGTCTCTTCTGCACCAGGGGTGTATCTATAAATTCTGGACCCCCTGATAAAATGTCACCTTGGGCCCCCGTGCACAATTTTACATATTATCATACATATTCAAGGGCCCCTGCCACGTGCTGGGCCCACTGAATTTGCCAGGGTATCCATGCCCCTCCAACAACCCTGTTCACTGCTGTTCATTTCACTACTCTTTTCCATCAGGAGTACATAACTACTGTGTTAATGTAAAGTTTAGGTCTTACACACAAATGACACATAGCCACGCCAACACAGATCTCAGGAATATCTGCCTGTCACAGTGCAGTCACAGATACTCACAAACACGCGGGTGCCGCCTGAAAGCTCCAGCATCTCCTCCCCTTTGAATATGAGCACAGAGCCCAGCGGAGAGCAGCCCTCTCTCATCTCCTGCTTTCCCTCGGAGGAGCTCCTGACCCCAATGAGAGCAGCAGCAGGACACTAGGAAGGAAGCTTATGAGCTGTCTGCTAATCTGTCCTTTTGTCCCTGACCAATCTAATACAGCAGAGCCTGATAAGGAACCAAAGTCAGTCTGTGTGTTTACAGTTCCATGCCAGTGTTTCCATGCCTTAGGTCAGGGTTTAAGAGTACAGTCTTATTTTCTTCTATAACTACAATTTCCACAGCCAGGTGTTACTTGGGTGTCCCCTCGGCCTGGTCCAGCTGCTTAGGTCCTCCGCAATGAGGATTCTGAGAGTCAGGTCACCCTCAGGGAAATGCGCCACATGGCTGTAGTGCCATAACTGACGCTCCCTCACAATGCAGGTAATGTGCCTCATTCGGGACCCCACTAGCAACCGCTCGTTTGACACAAAGTCAAACCAGCAGTAACCAAAGATTCTCCAAAGAGACACAATACCAAAGGAGTCCCGTCTTCATCTCAGGTCACTGGATAGCATACATGTCTCACAGCCATACAACAAGACAGGAAGCACCAGGACTCCCAAAGACTTGGACCTTCATCCTTTTGCAAAGATATTGAGAGCGCCACACACCCCTTTCCAGCAGCCTCATGACCCCCCATACTCTCCCAATCCTTCTGCTGACTTCATAGGAAGAATCACCAGAGACATGAATGTCACTGCTGAGGTAAGAAAATCTCTCAAGAACAAGGTTGACATTCTCCCTGCAGATATACACACTACTGATGGCTGTGCCTAAGAAGTCATTAAATGCCTGGTTCTTGGTCTTTATCCAGGACACCCGCAATCCCAGACTCTCAGACTCCTCGCTCAGTCTCTCTAGAGCCCTGATCCGTTAAGACTCCGCTAAGATCACAGTATCATCGGCAAAGTCAAGATCAGTAAATCTTTCTTCACCAACGGACGTCCCACAGCTGCCGGACCCCATGACCCTGTCCAACACCCAGTCCTTACAAGCATTGAACAGAAAAGGAGCAAGAGCACACCCCTGGCGAACCCCAGAATCAGCTGGTTCTCCCTCCACTCTGCACAGCACTCAAAGTATCAGTGTACAGGCCGACCATTACATCCAGCAACTTCAGGGGGAACCTGCAAAGTCAGGGCAACTCAATCAACTGAGCGAAACACTTTATGAAAATCGACAAAGGCTGCGAAGAATCTCTGCTGGTATTTGCACCTGTGCTGCACCCTCAGTGCCAGGATACGGTCGATGGTAGAATTCTTAGACGTAAAACCAGACTGCTCCAGTCACTAACAGGTGAGCAAGTGATCACAGATCCAGTTAAGGATGACCCTAGCAAGGACGTTATCTGGCACTGAAAGCACTGTTTTCCCCCTGTAGTTGCCGCAATCCAGGCGATCACCCTTCCCTTTCCAGATAGGGACTATAAGTTTTCCAGTCAGTTGGGATGATGCCTGACTCCCAAATGGAAACAAAGATTGCCTGCAATGCCAGGAGGAGAGCCTTACCACCAGCCAGCAGACGTTAACCCCGAATACAACAGATCCTAGCGGCCTTCCCTACCCCCAGCTGATTCACCACCTGTGCAATCTCTGTGAGATTGGGTGGTTGACAGATGATTGGAGGATCAGCCTCGAAAAGTGTGGACCCAGAGATGTCCAACGTCCTAGCTGGAGGGTCAGCTTTAAACAACTGCTCAAAGTAGCCAGCCCAGTGGGTTGCACCTACAGTGTCATCCATAAGGACCATTCCATCACCTGCCCTGACTGCAAGTTTCTCAGGAACAGATTCAGATGTGCATAATGCTTTGATTCCTCTGTAAGCAGGACTTGGGTCACTAGACCACAGATGGTGTCACCTGCTCACAGATTCATCTAACACCTCCTTATCTGCCCTCAGAGCCCTCACAGTTGTCCTCCTCAGTTCTGGGTACAGACTGGAGTTGCCACCAAGTCATGCGCTGCAACTCTTCTCGATAATATCCAGGGTGCCCTGCAAGACGAAATACCTCCTTCTGGGAACACTGGCAACACCAACACAACCCTTGGCAACCTTCAGGGTCTTATTACAGAAGGTCTCCCACATCACATTAGAGTCAGCAGTCGCACCCAAGTCTGCAAGTTCCTCACACAAACTGCCTGCAAACTCATCAGAAACTGCTTGATCTTGGAGCCTGGCCATATCCAGCCTCATTCTCCTAGTAGGTGGTAGCTTACTAGATCTAAGCTGAATCTTCAGAGTAGCAACCACAAGTCTGTGGTCACAATTCACAAACACTTCTGTAGACCCTGCAGTTCTGTGGGAGCCTCCAGCATCTGCCCATGAGGGCAGATGCCATCAGTCTCCTTTGCCGCACCACCAGTTTTGGAGTACCAAGTCCAACAATGCAGCTCAGGGCGTTGGAATCAAGATCCAGCAACCTGCAGCCCCTGACCTTTCGCAAAGTCAAGGAACATGGCGCCACTCTCACCCATGGGGACCAACACAATCCTCATAGCCAGCCCTGTCAGTACCAGTGGTCACATTGAAGTCACCCATTACCAGAGGAGCGTCACCTCGTGGGCACCCATCAACCACTGACCGAAGTTGCAAGTAAAATGTCTCCCTCTGTGAGACATCACTCACCGCAGTCCAAGCACACACGGAGACAACAGACAAGACACAGAAGGAGTGGCTTGGCCTGAGTCTCATAATATGCTTGTTGAAAGGAGTGACATCAGACACTATCGGGAGGAACCGATCCGCCACAGCAACAGCTACTCCCTGACTATAGCAGCCATCAGACTGACCAGACCAAAAGTAGGTATACCCACCTACAGACATCTAACCATTCCCCGGTCTGCATACTCCCGGACTGAGGTCACTGAAATAGTCAAAAATCTTTTCTGTGGTAAGGCTCTGGGGATGGATGAGTTCTTAATAGCTCTTGATGTTGTTGGGCTGTCTTGGCTGACATGCCCCTTCAACATTGCATGGATGAGGGGGTCCAAACTTGGGGCCTCAGGATCGCATCCTTGCTTTTTGTGGATGACGTGGTCCTGTTGGTGTCATCAGCTGGTGAACTGCAGCATGCACTGCGGCAGTTTGCAGCTAAGTGTGAGGTGACCAGGATGCGGATCAGCACCTCCAAATCTGACGTTAAGGTTCTCCACTGGAAAAAGGTGGATTGCCCTCTCCTCTTGGTGGATGAGTTACTGCCCTAAGTGGAGGAGTTTAAGTATCTTGTGGTCTTGTTCACGAGTGAGGGAAGAAGGGAGTGGGAGATCGACAGACAGATTGGTGCAGAGTTGGCAGTAATGCAGACACTGTATCATTCTGTCATGGCGAAGAGGGAGTTGAGCTGGAAGGCAAAACTTTTGATGTACTAGTCGATCTAAGTTCCTACCGTCACCTATGGTCATAAGCTCTGGGTTGTGATCGAAAGAATGAAATCGTGGATACAAGCAGCAGAAATGAGTTTCCTCTCTGGGGTGTCTGGGCTCAGCCTTAGAGATAGGGTGAGGAGATTGGACATGCTCTTTTGCATCAAAAGGAGCCAGTTGAGGTGGTTTGGGCATCTATCTAGGCTGCCTCCTGGACAGATCCCTGGTGAGGTATTTTGGGCATGTCTGACCAGTAGGTAGCCCCGGGGCAGACCCAGGACAAATTTTTTTTTAAAGTTGCATTGTCCTTTGTGTTTATGGTAGTACTACAATTTTCGCCTGGTTTGAATTGCCTTGGATCTTATAGCCTAGAAATTAAAGGGAAAAATCGGTATGTTTTTTCCAATAAAAATTCATATAAGAGGTTAAAAATTAATTGTCCTGTATGTTTAAGGTAGTACTACAATTTACACATGGTTTTGGGTCACAAGATCCCATGGTCTAGAATCCAATGAAAATTCATATAAAAAACAAAGGGTTAAAAATTTATAAAAGTTGCTGTGTCCTGTGTATTTTAGATATATAAAATGCCATGTCGTTATAACAATTGCGTTTTGATTACAATGTCCATCTGAATTTGCCATGGTGTTGATCCCTATTAATTGTCACCCCATGTCCATCATGTCTGTCACGCCTCCCTTTTTTCCTCCCTGGTGTGGCCTTAACAAGCCATACCTGGTGCTCATTATCTCATTATCATTATCTCTTGTTCCTGTCCTCCTGTTAATCACATTCAGCTGCCTCTTGTTTGCTCCTTTGTAGATATTGTATTTAAGCGCTCCCCAGTTGTGTGGTATCCAGGTCCTTTACTGACATTGTTGTAGTGTGTGGTCCACGCTGTGCCTTTCTCTATTACCCTCTGTGGATTTTTCCACAATCCTGTTTGTTTTCTGTTTCCTTATTAGCCTAATAAACCCCCTTAGTTTTGAAACCTCATTTGCTCCCTCTCCCTCCATTCCCACAGTTTGTGAAATTAATGTGTATTTCTGTCGGCAATGAGCTGTACTTTTTGCTTGGCTCTCTGGTGTGTGTGCACCACATGTACTGCTTTTCTGTAGATATCACCCTACTTTCCTCGCTCAGATGTGGGCTGGAGTCTTTTTACATAATCCCAGTCGACAATACAGGAAATATTTTGGCCAGGATAAATACTTATTTAAAATGTTTTTTTTTTTTTGCTTTTGTCATAGCCTATTGTTGCAAATATCAGACTTACTCCCTTGCCTGTTTGTGAATGTGTCCCATGCACCAAAGGAGTTGGGAATGGAGGTGAACATCGTTCATGTTACTACTTCTGCAATCCAAATACTTTCTCAAAACACTTAAATCAATTTTAAGCTTTTCAAAATGACATTCAATGTGGAGGGAAAAGAGTAATTTTGTATACCTAATTGTAATCAATTAATGTAGGAGTTAATTAATCCAAATCTTGCTGATATTCTAAAGCAAGTGGTTGTCTAGTGATGATTTCAAGGTTCACTTTGCCTGGGGTGGGGACCCAGAAAACCTCCTTGATTTTCAAAGCCCAATGTTGACAGGCCTGGATTTTGGTAAATTGACAGCAAAACCGTTTAGCACCTGTTTAGCTAAACCATTGCTTCTTCTTACAGGGCCATTAGATTCATACATGTTAAACCCTAAAAGAAATGTTCAACTGAACTCAGGTTAAACTATAGCAAATGAATTTTCAGGCTGTTCTTATTCAAATTAGCTGTGGTGAGATTTGTTTTGTTTTTTGGGATTTTGTCAGCGTAATATGAATAATATTGCAGATATGAAACCAGTCAGATAAAAGTAGGACACAAGGTCCACGTGGGTCCTAGCTACTACTTCTTGCTGCGGTATTTCAATTATGTTTTTGTCTGAGAACATCACATCCGTCCATGATCACAAGGGGTCAGTATAACTCTTATTATGCCACAAAATAACCAAATGAGATGTTGCACTGTCTAGACTGGTATGCTTTACAATATCCCCTGTGTTTTAGAGTGATGATTCTCTGCCACCATTCAGGTGTGTTACCCGATCCCTCTTCTAACTGCTGGGCCACACACTATGGGCAATGTAGAGGTGCTGCTTTGCAGTACTTTTGAGTATGAGAAGAAAACAGAGCATCTACACAAAAACCTATATAACACAAGAAACACAATAACAATAAACACTGGAGGTGTGACACAACGGTACCAGCCACTGTACTGCTCTGGGAAGGTATCAACAGGTACATATTTGTTGGGTATATAAGCTGTAGTTACATACATACAGTGGCGATCAAAATTAGAGAACAACAGACTTTGTTGTAATATACAAAGTCACAGAATTCAAAGTTATTCTAACATGAGCAGAAAAGATGTATTTTATATTTCATCGATGAAAGCTATGCCACATCACAAAATAAATGGTTTAAACAAGAAATCTGAAGAAGGCATGCAATCAAAATTAGAGAACAATTTCTTATATTTGACAGTTTTTGGATCTAATCTGAAATATCTAAAAATATCTGCGACCCCAATGCATTTGGCAACATTAGTAGGCATTTTGCAAGATGGTGGACATCTCCAAGGTGACTGAAACCTTGTGACATCAGCTTGTTTAGACGAAGACTGATGGCATGATCTTCTTCGCTACTGAAAAAGAAGTTAATCATCCCAAGAGCTTCATTTCTCAAATATTGAACCTGTACAATAAAAAAGTAATTCAAGTCCAGAAAAATACTTTTTGCAGACATATGATGAGTATGCAAGTGAACATGATGACAGGGGGATTGGTTCAACAGTTGGAATTGCTCACCAAATCAGTTCTGGGCAGGACAAGAACTTGTCTTGACAGGGTCTCATTGTCTCAATATGGACTGAAAGCCCACTCTGCGTTGATCAAGCCAGTCAGCAGCAAGAAGAATGAGAAGGTTAGACTAACCCTTTGCTGAGGAGCTTGTTGTATGGACAGAAGAGAACTGGTCCAAAATTAATTCCAGCGATGAAAGCAAATATAATTTCATTTGTTTCTGATGGGAAACAGTATTTTCTGGTATTGAATTGAGGAAAGACTTCACCAAAAGTCTGTGAAGAAGTCAGAAAAGTTGGGAGGGGTGTCATGGTTTGGGGTATGTTCTCTGCTGCTGGAGTCAGGCCTCTCATATGGCTACATGATAAGGAGAATGCTAATGAGTATCAGAACAACACTGCAAATCCAGTGAAGAAATTCTCAAAGCTGAGATCATCAAGGTGATGAAATGGCCAGCCCAGAGGCCTGAGTCTTGCATTTTGATTGGTTACTTATGGTTAAGGTTGGGGTAGGGGTTAAGGTTGTCATAAATTAGTCAATTTCAGCAAAATTCAATATTGATATTTTACAGTAACTGCTTTGTTGAATCCAACATTTATTTTGTATCTGCTTCCTTTGGGATATATTATATTAATATAATATGGTTGTATTTGCCCTTACGGAGCTGTTGCTCACTTTCTGAGAAAGGTTTCCTTCTCTTCTGTGAATGTCATTTGCATCATTTCCTTACCCTCAGATGAGATTTACTCACAGGTGAGGTCTGCAGTTGGACCCGTTTGCATTTTCTAGCTAGCATCGAGGGCGAACCATGTAGCTGAATACAAGTAAATGGTAATGAAAACATGAATAGTATGGAGGCTAATGAATGTATGTTGATGTGTGATGCTCTTTATGGTAGACTCTTAGTTACATACTGTACATACCATAAGCATATTTCTAGAAGGAACACATTTTCATTTGATTCAGGGCTTCTAGATTGAGGCCGGAAAACAAGGGGCCAATTGTTACAATTAATATCTGACTGTGGGGCCCTTGCTTTCCCGTTGGGAGGAAGGGAGCCATCAGCTTTGATTCTGATTCAGACTGAAAGTCCTCCACAGGCTCCTAGCCATCTCAGCTGGGGGACGAGGCATTTCGAAACACACTGCAGGTCCCTGCGCACATCATGGAGGGAAAAAAAGTATCATAAAGTCAGTAAGTGATGCAATTCTGTTTTTGCTGGACAGCAAAGCCAGCTGCTGAAATTGCACAACAGTCAAATGTGATGTTTACTAATCAGGAATACTTGTATTATTTCTAGAAATACTTCTATTTAACATGGCAAAGGCATGTTACTGGAATTACACTTCAACACCAAAACTACCATAGACAATATCACATTAAAACCACCTGCCTAATATTGTGTCCCCTTCATGCTAACAAAACTTTGACCTTTCGAAGCATGGACTCCACAAGACCTCTGAAGGTGTCTTCTGGTATCTGCACCCTGACGTTAGCAGCTGATCCTCTGAGTCTTGTTGTGAGGTGTGCCCTCCATGGATCAGACTTGTTTGTCCAGCACATCCAACAGATGCTCCATTGGATTGAGATCTGGGGAATTTGGAGGCTAAGTCAACACCTTGAACTCTTTTTCATGTTCCTCAAACCAGTCTTGAACAATTTTTCAGTGTGTCAGGGTGCAATACTCTGCCGAATGAGGCCACTGCCATTGGGGAATACCGTTGCCATGAAGGGGTGTACTTGGTCTGCAACAATGTTTAGGTAGGGAGTGTGTGTCAAAGTAACATTCATATCATGCCAGGAAGCAGGGTTTCCCAGCAGAACTTTACCCAGAGCATCACACTGCCTCTGCTAGCTTGCCTTCTTCCTATAGTGCACCCTGGTACCATCTCTTCCTTTGGTAAATAATGCACATGCACCCAGCCATCCAGATGATGTAACAGAAAATGTGATTAATCAGACCAAGCCACCTTCTTCCATTGATCCATGGTTCAGTTCTGACTCTCAAATGCCCATTGTAAGCACTTTTGGCAGTGGACAGGGGTCAGCATGGGCACTCTGACCGGTCTGCGGCTACGCAGCCCCATACACAGCAAGCTGCAATGCACTGTGTGTTTTCTGGAGCCTTTCCATTATAGCCAGCATTAACTTTTTAAGCAATTTGTGCTACAGTAGCTCTCCTGTGGAATCAGAACAGACAGGCTAGCCTTCATTCCCCATGAGAATCAATGAGCCTTGGGCTTCACCTGTCAATGGCTTTTCTGTCAATGTTATGGCTGATCAGTGTTGAAGGAACCAATAGAAAGTTATAAAGCACTTTATATTCTAAACACCTACAGACACCAACTACCCAGAAAGTACGCAAAGAATAATTAAAACGTTTTTAGTTTGTATTCCATTTATAATAAATTATTTCCCAATACTCAGCTCTGCCCACTATAATATCCCTTCTGCAGTCAGTGCGGAGCCGATGCCGAGGCCTGCCGGGATTCTGCAGTCAGTGCGGAGCCGATGCCGAGGCCTGCCGGGATTCTGCAGTCAGTGCGGAGCCGATGCCGAGGCCTGCCGGGATTCTGCAGTCAGTGCGGAGCCGATGCCGAGGCCGGCCGGGATTCTGCAGTCAGTGCGGAGCCGATGCCGAGGCCTGCCGGGATTCTGCAGTCAGTGCGGAGCCGATGCCGAGGCCGGCCGGGATTCTGCAGTCAGTGCGGAGCCGATGCCGAGGCCTGCCGGGATTCTGCAGTCAGTGCGGAGCCGATGCCGAGGCCTGCCGGGATTCTGCAGTCAGTGCGGAGCCGATGCCGAGGCCTGCCGGGATTCTGCAGTCAGTGCGGAGCCGATGCCGAGGCCTGCCGGGATTCTGCAGTCAGTGCGGAGCCGATGCTGAGGCCTGCCGGGATTCTGCAGTCCGTGTGGAGCTGATTCCGAGGCCGGCCAGAACAGGCCCTCAAAGGCACACGCTCTCATTATAAGAGGTGCTCTTGGATTGATTGGTTTCTCTTTCACTGCGGACACACCTGGCCTGTCAGTGCCCTTTGTGGAGATCCGTCCACCTCCTGACATTTTCAGTGACAGCTCCTAGGTAATTAAAACCATTGTGCTGAGGTCCTGGGGGTGTCAGTCTCCTGTACATCTCTGGGCTTAGTGAGGACAACCTTTGAGAAATCTTTCTTTTCTTTTGTCGTTCTCCAACAAGAAGCTTGTCCTGTGATGGGTACATGTGGCATAATGGGCTTCATGAAAGCTTATTAAACCCTTCTTGTCATCTTTTACACATATTTTGCAGTGCTGCAGTTCACTTTGCTTATATGGTGACTGAATGGACAAAACAGAGCAAGACAGCTAGAAAACAGTAACAAAAGTTTGGCCAAGGTGGGTTTCTGCCTGGGGCATCATTGTGAGCTGGGCAGGATTTAGCTCCATTCTGAGAGCTATATTCAAAATACATAACCTGAGTTAGATATCCAGCTGTGTGTGCATGTGTGTATTACAAATAAATGAGTGTCTTCTGGCAGAACAGAACTAGAAAGAAAAATGGAGCAACTCATGAGAAAAAAACAACCTGACAGCTCGCAAATCACAGTATCCATACAACATAACACAAAGACCACCATTCATTCAGTCACAAAGAACCTTAAATATTCCTCTTTTATAGAATATATTACAGGTATAATGTTTGGAAAGTGAATTAACAGCCAAGGGTGGGTGGGGGGACCATCCCGTTTGCCAGAGATATGGTTCATTCTGTGGTCGGTAAAGGGGTGTGATCATGAGGTGTGTGTGTGTGTGTGTGTGTGTGTGTGTGTGTGTGTGTGTGTATATATACACACAGTGGTGTGAAAAACTATTTGCCCCCTTCCTGTCCTGGTCCTGACCTGAATCCTATTGAGATGCTGTGGCATGACCTTAAAAAGGCGGTTCATGCTAGAAAACCCTCAAATAAAGCTGAATTACAACAATTCTGCAAAGATGAGTGGGCCAAAATTCCTCCAGAGCGCTGTAGAAGACTCGTTGCAAGTTATCGCAAACGCTTGATTGCAGTTATTGCTGCTAAGGGTGGCCCAAACAGTTATTAGGTTCAGGGGGCAATTACTTTTTCACACAGGGCCATGTAGGTTTGGATATTTTTTCTCCCTGAATAATAAAAACCTTCATTTAAGAACTGCATTTTGTGTTTACTTGTGTTATCTTTGACTAATAGGTAACGGTTTTTGATGATCAGAAACATTTTGTGTGACACACATGCAAAAGAATAAGAAATCAGGAAGGGGGCAAATAGTTTTTCACACCACTGTATATATGAACCTGCCTTGAATGCATTATAGATGAAATGAAAGCATTTACAGGCCCAAAGAGCACAGTGCATTGCCATCAGCAACGTGCCGTAATAATACAGACCAAATATTATATAAGTGCAGGGGTTTATATGACTAATTTAAGTGGATTTAAGTCAATATGTCAGGATTGCGTTTCTCAAAACCTAGACAGTATTCCGCCCACACAAACACACAATGTAAAAACCCACATCAGCCTAACTGTATGTCCTGTATCATGGGAAGATGGTTATACAACATAACAAGAACATGCAAACTCTACACATACCAAGCTGAGGTGAGCTTCAAACCACCAGTCCTGGACGCATGAGACAACCATCAATCCATCCATCCATCCATCCATTTCCTGTAACCGCTTATCCTATTCTGGGTCGTGGGATTCCGGAGCCTATGGGCATGCAAGGCAGGGAATAACGCAGGATGGGCCGCCAGCTCATCACAGGGCACACCACACACCAAAGCACTCACCTATTCACTCACACAGGCATACATATGGGCAGTTTGGTAACTCCAATTGAACTCAGCATATTTTGGTACTGTAGAGGGAAACTGTAGTAACCGGAGGAAACCACAAAACGACATGGGAAGAACATGCAAACTCCACACACGGAATCTGGGTGAAGACTTGAACCCTGGTCCCAGAGGAGTAAAGCGAAAATGCTACCCACTTTCAGAACATTTTATATCAAGCAAGTACAAATAGACCTTTATATTGAAATCATTTGATAGAGGAATCTTTATTAGTCATCATTAACGTGTGAATGGCCCTCTCTTCATATGCATTCCGGAAACACTTAAATATAGAAAATTTCAAAACAAGCTTCTTTAGATTTATTAGGGTAATCATATGAATAACAAGGTGCTCATATTTAAAGAGGAGAGCAATGGTATCTACTGATAGTTGCTCATGACAATGATGTTGTGCCAGTTAAGTCAGAGTTCAGTAAAGCTCCATTTGGAGTGGTCACTATGGGAGCAAATACAGCAAAAAAGAAAAGCAGCACATCATTTGCTGAGTGTTGCAACTGTGTGGTTTCTTCTTAAGTTACTACAGAAGCAGCTCCCTGAAGAACATTGCCTTTGTGAACTTTATGAAGACGTCAGCAGAGAAAAGTGCACACTCTGCACTTCTTATCATGTGGAAAGCTGGTATCACAAGTGCGAAATCCTCCTCGTTTTGATACAAAGGGTTATCTCACAAAAACCACAATGGGAAGTGAGATCACTGCATACTCCTCCTTCTGTCGCACTTGCTTTGTATTTTGTCTGTGTAATTTAATAAGTTCCACAAGACAATGGGTCAAAACATCAGAGTGTATTTCATTTTCCCTGCACTATTATGTAGGATTTTGAAACACAATTCCATGGTTAGGAAAGATCTGAACAATCTTTTCACAAGTCCTGCTCGATCACAGTGACTATTATTACAAATAATAATAATAATTGTCATATCCCGCTCCGTACGATCCCGATGTGTGCCACGCCCCCCTCATTACCTCGTGTTCAGCCCTGATGGTTCTCACCTGTTGCCTGTTCCATTTATCAAGTTTTGTGTATATCAGTCCGCGTCTCCCCATGTCTGCCAGATCCGGCATTGTATTGTCATGTACTGTGCTTCGTCTGTCCGTCAGCCTCAGAATAAACCCCGTTTGCCCGTCAGTCCTGGCTTGTTCTCGTTTGCTTCCCGGCTCGCCGGTCCCCGAACGTGACAGAATGCCGGATCTCGGAGACAACACGACGCGGGAGACCGAGCACCACCGGCTCGGTCTCCTGCAAGACTTCGTGTTCTGGCGCTCCCAACCAACAGTACTGGAGGATCCTGTAGCCCTGGAGCTGGCCACCCGGGGCGCGGACCTCCTCGCAGAAGAGCGCCCGCCAGGACAGCAGTACCCGCTCGAGCGGGCACGCAAGCTCCTACGCCGTCTCAGCAAGCGCCTCGCACGGCTGAGAGGCGAACGCGTCGCCCGGAGCCAGGACGAAGCGTTCGCGGTGGCTCCGCTTTCGCCTGCCAGCGGCAAGAAGCGGCGGACCAGAGTGCAGCAGGAGGAGGCTCCGTCGCTCTTCATGGGGGCTTGCACTCTGCTCCCCGTCTGGGAGTTAGCCAGGGAGCATGATGGCTCACCGCTGCCCTGGGATGACTTCGCCGCTACCCGCCTGCTCGGCGTCCCGGGTGAGCTGCCGCCACCGCGGGAGGCGTATCCGTACCGGCCGGAACGCCTGCACGGCAAAGGGATCAGCCCGGTGAGAGACGCCATTCCCCGGGTCTCTAGAGCCGGTCTGCCCGCGGCTGCGCTGCCGGCTGCAGCTGCCGCCGCTCTGCCCGCGGCACCGCCTGTCCTGCCTGTCCTGCCTGACCCGCCTGTCCTGCCTGACCCGCCTGTCCTGCCTGTCCTGCCTGTCCTGCCTGACCCGCCTGTCCTGCCTGTCCTGCCTGACCCGCCTGTCTCGCCTGTCCTGCCGGACCCGCCTGTCCCATCTGACCCGCCTGTCCTGCCTGCGTTGCCTGCAGTCCCGGTGGCTGGTCGCGTGGAGGCTGCGCCCGCCGAGGCGCCCCCTGCTGGCCGCGTGCTGGTGGCGCCCGCCGAGGCGCCCCCTGCTGGCCGCGTGCTGGTGGCGCCCGCCGAGGCGCCCCCTGCTGGCCGCGTGCTGGTGGCGCCCGCCGAGGCGCCCCCTGCTGGCCGCGGGGTGGCGACGCCCGCCAAGACGCCCCCTGCTGACCACGGGATGGCGG
Organism: Paramormyrops kingsleyae; assembly: GCF_048594095.1. Lineage (NCBI taxonomy): Eukaryota > Metazoa > Chordata > Actinopteri > Osteoglossiformes > Mormyridae > Paramormyrops > Paramormyrops kingsleyae. Next base: position 17,301,643 of record NC_132812.1, read on the forward strand.
CGCCCGTCCTGCCGGCATTGGAACTGCCTGTCTCGCCTGTCCTGCCGGCACCTGAACTGCCTGTCCTGCCGGCACCTGAACTGCCTGTCCTGCCGGCACCTGAACTGCCTGTCCAGCCGGCACCTGAACTGCCTGTCCAGCCGGCACCTGAACTGCCTGTCCAGCCGGCACCTGAACTGCCTGTCCAGCCGGCACCTGAACTGCCTGTCCAGCCGGCACCTGAACTGCCCGTCTTGCCTGTCCTGCCGGCGCCTACACTGCCTGAGGCGGCCGCGGTTGCGCCCCCTGTTGGCCACGTGCTGGCGGCGCCCGCCGAGGCGCCCCCTGTTGGCCGCGTGCTGGTGGCGCCCGCCGAGGCGCCTGCAGTGGCCCCTGCTCTGCCTGCAGCGCCCCCTGCTGGTCGCGTGCTGGCGGCGCCCGCCGAGGCGCCCCCTGCTGACCGTACGCCCGCTGCGGCACTTCCTGCTGGTCGCGTGCTGGTGGCGCCCGCTGAGGCGCCCCCTGCTGACCGTATGCCCGAGGAGCCTACAGCGGTCCCTGCTCTGCCTGCAGCACCCCCTGCGGGTCACGTACCTGACTTGCCCGTCTCGCCTGTCCTGTCCGGCCAGCCCTGCTCGCCTGTCCAGCCGGCCCAGCCCTGCTCGCCTGTCCAGCCGGCTCCGCCCGCGGCCCCGCCTGAGGCCGCCGCTCCGGCTGCCCCGCCTGAGGCCGCCGCTCCGGCTGCCCCGCCTGAGGCCGCCGCTCCGGCTGCCCCGCCGGAGGCCGCCGCTCCGGCTGCCCCGCCTGAGGCCGCCGCTCCGGCTGCCCCGCCTGAGGCCGCCGCTCCGGCTGCCCCGCCGGAGGCCGCCGCTCCGGCTGCCCCGCCTGAGGCCGCCGCTCTGCCCGCGGCCCCGCCTGAGGCCGCCGCTCCGGCTGCCCCGCCTGCGGCCACGCCAACGGCTCTGACTGTCCCGCCTGCGGCCACGCCCGCGGCTCTGACTGCCCTGCCTGTTGCCTCTGTGAAGGCCTTGACTCCCTCACCCTTACCCCGGCAAAGCCGACGCCCCTTAGGACCCCGCCTGTCAGTGTCCCGAAAGGGACGGGGCCATAGGCGTGGGGCCCGGTTCCCGCCCGCCCTGCCCCCTGGCTCGCCCTCGCTCGCCTTGGCTGGGGCTCCGGGGCCGCCTGCGGGTCCTCCGGCTCGGGGTCGGCGGTCGCCGTCGGGTCCTCCCCTGGATCCTCGGTGCCGGTCCTCGGTCCCTCCTCCGGCTCCATGTCGGTCGCCTCCGGGCCCCCCTGCTCCGGCTATGCGTCGGACGGCGCCTTCGCCGGCTCCGGCTGCGCCTCCGCCTGCCGCGGCTTCCCCCTCCTGCCCGCCTTCACTGGGGTTCCCTCCTGCTCCCTCCGTGTCCCCTCTGTCACTCCCTCGTCCCGTTCCCTTGGCCCCTGGGTGGTCCCCTCCTGCTCCCTCCTCCCTCTCCCCTGCGGCCCCTCCGGCTGCTGCCTGTCGCCCGCCTGGGCTCCCTCGTGCTCCCCTTGTTCCTCCTCCCTTTCCGTTGGTCCCGCCTGTCTCTGCTCCTCGTCCCTCTCTGTCTCCTCCGTTCACTCCTGGCCCTTTTGTTCCGCCTGTCTCTCCTTCTGTGTCTCCCTTCCTGGTTTGTCTGTCCGCCTTCCCTGTTCTGTGTCGCCTCTTGTCTTTCGTCTCGTCCCTGTTCTTGTTCTGTGTCTCCGTTCTGTTCCCTGGTTTTGGTTGATGTTCTGTTTTGTTTTCCAGGTCCTGTTTTCCCGGTTCGTCTCGTCCGTCGCCTCTCCTCTGGCGCGCCCGGTGTGCGCGCCTTTGGGGGGGGGTTCTGTCATATCCCGCTCCGTACGATCCCGATGTGTGCCACGCCCCCCTCATTACCTCGTGTTCAGCCCTGATGGTTCTCACCTGTTGCCTGTTCCATTTATCAAGTTTTGTGTATATCAGTCCGCGTCTCCCCATGTCTGCCAGATCCGGCATTGTATTGTCATGTACTGTGCTTCGTCTGTCCGTCAGCCTCAGAATAAACCCCGTTTGCCCGTCAGTCCTGGCTTGTTCTCGTTTGCTTCCCGGCTCGCCGGTCCCCGAACGTGACAATAATAGTCTGCAAGGCCAATGACCAAGAGACTGCAGTCGTGGTTAAACAGGTCTGTGCTCTTGCACCATTTAGACAGAGGGGAAGAAGTGCTTAAAGTCACCATCCAATCAATTTGTACAACCTCCTCCTCACAATATCTCACTGGCATTTAAAAACATGAAGGCCTTTGAAACTGAAACACCATAAGCTCAGCAAAAGTCCAAATGGCAAAACCTTGATAAAGAAGCATACTCTATTTTTCAACGCGAGCATCAATTTGGCTGGTGAAACTGCTTTTAGTATGGTTTTTTTCTTACAGCTCAGAAAGGATGGTGTACAAATGATAACGGGTGATTATGTTATCGTTGTTAAAATACGTGCATCAGGAGAGAAAGCGGCTTGTTTTCAGCACTTTGAGGAGTTAACTGGAACTGGCTTGTTGTGCTATTTTGCATCACTGAAAAAGATAGGATAAGAGGTAAAGGTGCAGAGGTGAGAGAGAATCCATGACAGGATGCAAAAAATATGTAGCCAAGCTTCTGCTTCATAGCTAGTGTTGCATAGCTTCACAGCGAAGCCGAGACTTTACTCTGTATGTCTCTGGCTCTGTAATTCAAACAGATAAATAAGAATTGTCTTTACAATTCTTTGCCACCCATAATATTTCAAATAGCTGTATCGTGCCTTGTGTAATATATTAACTAATGAGAGTTACTTTGAGCTTTGGTCATGACGTTATCGTAGGATAACATTCCTTCTTGGGTGGAGTTTGTATGTTCTTCCTGTGTTTGTGTGGGTACTTCAGTTCCTATTGCAGTCAGCATACCCTGCAGGTGAAAGAGTATCTCTAAATTGCTTGTTTTGTGTCTTCCTTGGATGGCCACCAGGCACACAGGGGCCCTGTAGTGAATAAGGATGGTGGATGGAGGTCAAGGAAGCAGATCAATCTAACGATTTCTATGCAATGATTTCCAACAGGGAGTTCTTATGTCTTATCAAACATCAGTAAGACCAGAGAAGTAAGACTGGCGTGGATTTCTCATTTTCTCCTGTCACTTCCCCACTGCTTTTCTGTATATAGAAAGACAGCTGAAAATAGCCTAAATTTCCTCATATTCAGTGACATTTAAGGGCAAATTCTAGAAGATGGTATGAAGAATTAAGTGGAAATGGGCTTTTTGACAGTTATTTTGAGCAGCCCTAGTGAACATTCCAGGCATTATAACAGTGGCAGAATCTGAATTACTGCTGCCTGAAACGTGGTGTTTTCTATTGTGCGCCATACCTTGGGCTATCATCTTTCTACACATTGTTTTACACCCATCTTAACCTGGTAAGACTGGAAAAATGAATGGATAAAGCCCTACAGTAAATATTTACACTGTCCATTATGCTAGAGAGTGACGCAATTGGGAAAGAGCATTTGCAAGCCTGTCACAAGGTTTAACAGTTAACCTACAAAGAGAATTAACTATATGAAATGTAAAGGAAATGCAACACATTTGTTTTTTTTGCACAGGTCAGGACACAGGTGGCCTGGTGAGAAGCCAAGACATTGTGCTATTCCTCTGTAAACAACAGCACATGCTGCCTTCAGCTTTACCATTGTCCCAGTAACTCGATCACGAGAGGCACATGACCACAGCATTCTATTTTTACATTTTGTTAGCGAAGAAAAGCAGAAGAAACTGGAAACATCTGCATGTCAAGCCCTTTGTGCATCACAACACTATTAAATGGTTGCTGGGTATTGTGGGCTTGGCATCTAGTCTATTGCAGGGTTATACTGAGATTGTAGGTCATCGGCTACAATAAGCCCAGCCCACCCTCCCATCCTTACTTATAGGGAGGGAGGAAGAAAAAGAAAGAGAAAGAAAATCAGCTTATTCTGGAAGGCTATTTTATTACAGTGCAATACAGCCATTAGTTGATTGATTCTGCATACAGAAGACACACTTACTGGCTGTTTCTTTAATTTTTAATGAAAAAACATTCAGTTCTTTATTTTATTACAGTTCAGTGAGATAAAACATTGAAGGTAAAAAACATCACTTCATATGTCCATTTAAGTTCATTCAGTCAGTTCAGTTATTGATTAATATGCAACAATTTATCTGAGGGATCTTTAAAATGAGTCCTGAGATACAAAGTCATAAAAACATTAAATGTAAATCTTTGGCAGTTAAGTATCAATGGCCATTGCTTAACAGATTGCACAATTTGTTAAAGGGGAATTCCACCAAAGGTTGATATTGCATATAGTATGAAATGTCACATATTAGAAATCGACACCACAGTTTACTTTTAATGAGAAATTAGAAATTAAAAATTCCCCCATAATGTGTCCTATTCATAGAACCAAGGACACATGGAAGAGAAGGTTACAAGGCTGTCACATTATATGAATATGTTTTATAAGGGCCAATAACTTTGCTACACAAAAACAGGAATGCAGCTGGTAGGTTCTGACAGAGATTACAAAAATAATCTTCTGATACAAACTGGAATTGAAATATCTTCAGCTCATGCCTCAGGGCAATATGTAAAAAAATATTCTTATTCACAGAAATGCAGTGTCTGTGGAAACACAACATAATGAACACTCTTGTGCAGGATTCCTTTTAACACTTTTCTTGCAGCAGAGTCCCTTAATTTTTACATCATTAAATTCCCAAAAACAATTTAAAAATTACGAAAAATGCAAAAGGATCACATTCATCAAGCTCCCATTAATACAAATGAAAATACTTAAACTCATTTAAGAGTTTACAGAAAAGAAAATCACAATTCAATTGACAATTTGAAATGCATAGACAAAAAAGTTACCATGACAACATAACTTATCCAGCAATCAAAGTAACTATGGAGTGTTAATGTAATTACTGTAATCTAGATGTAATTTAGATGTTATAGTTTTATGTGCCAAATCACAGTGATTACCTTACATGTGATTCACAGTTTATAAACAAAAGAATAGTAAGAAGATGATTCATAAATAAGTGCTTATTACAATGTAATACCTGCAGATCATCGGAGCAGATGGCACACTATCAAAGCCGTAACTAGGTTACTGCGTGGGCCCAATTTATTCAACGAACAGGTCAGACAAACAATAAACCAACAAGTCAGCTCCATGCTACCTACCTATTTTATATGGATATACATGACCAGGAATGTCTATGTTGAAATGCTTTAATGCTTGGTATTACACGTATCTGGACAGTGCTCAGCTATTGGCCAAAGAAGGCAAACTGTTAACACGTTTATGTGCTAACATTTCAGAAAAGCTTTCTTGTGCCTGTACTTCGTCATTATTGATAACATGTGTGAACAAAACCAGACAATGTAAGACATACATGAAAAAATGAGACAGAATTTGTTTATGGACTGCAGTTATAGGCAAATTATAGGCGATGTCTGTTTTGGGTCTCAGTAATCAAAAGCAAACCTAATTAATTGCATTAATCAATTTGTGCTGTGGCCCCTTCAAGCAGCGTACAAACGTTAGGGTCAGTCATGATCGGCCACAGGCCTAGGCTGACAATCAGGGATCGTCTGTTTCTTATAAGCCCAAATGCTAAGGTAGACTAATGAACAGCATTTTAACCAGATTTCAACAAAGTATTACAAGCTCTTACTAAATCGCCCAGGTAAATACGGCTAATACTAAAAATTGCTTATATTTTCAAAAGCAAAAGACAAATTTCAAAATTGAACATATTGCTTAAAATATTTAAAAATGCATACGGTTTAAAAATAGCAGTTTCATATTATGTGTGAAGTCCAGGTTAAAGTATTCTGCAGAGTTTGATAATTTGAGGCAACTACTACACATTGGTAACAATGATAATCCAGGGGATTATCACAAATACACAATAGAGTACGCTTGCATTTTCTGTTGACAGAAATCTCCTGATTTCGGTACTTCTTGTGCAGGTAAGGTGTTGTGTAATCCCTTTTCAGTCCTTTTACCAAAACAAAAAAAAATTACAACAAATTAAAATCATTAATATCAGCAGTAGGTGAGTGACAGTCCATTGTCTGCACAGTAACTGCTTATGATTAAGAAGAACTGGTAATATACATTACTGGTGTACAGGCATACAGAAAACACCCTAAAACATTCATAATCTACTGCATCACAACTCAAAGTGATACATTACTATTATTACATTTAACTAACAGATACTTTTATCCAAAGCAATATACAGTTGAGAAAGCATGGTTAAGCAGTCCCTGTAGTAATCAGAGTTAACAGCTTTGCTCAAGGGCTCAGTGGTGACATCGCCATTTGAATAGAAGACCTTCCAGTCCAAAAAGCCACACACTACATGCTTGAACGTAGATACCATGTTTGATTTTGCTGGTGCCTACTTCCACCAGCATTGTGTGTCCCTGGGACACAATGCACCTGTGTTTACGAGAGTTACTGCTGAAGGACAGTGTCATTTCCACTGAGAGGAACAAGGGCTGAATGGAAAATACAGCTCTGCAGTATTCTGATGCAGCTCATTGACTTGACAAGGGGTAATATCATTAATGTCTTCAGTCGCTTCTCAGTTACTGTTCTCAGTTTGTTCTCTCTGATCATTGCTACATGACCGTCTTTGAATTGAGTAACCACATCATTACTGTAAGTCCTTCCCAGAGTAATTAGATGGCACAGGCCTTTTAAGTATACAATCTAGCACCTCTTCTCTGGATGAGGAGTGGACAAGACATAAGCTAACGAATGTTTTTGGGCGTGCTGAAGCCTACAAGGATGCTACTGCAATATTGTGTCAGACAGGCTGAATGACAATGGAGATCATGTTGAACTGGACCTGGTATGTAAGGAAAACGTGTAAATATGTAGCTAATAAAGGTCACATGGTACCTTTCCATGGATTCTGCTATTTTCAACTGCACTGTCGCTTGGCCCGTTTTCAGACACCAGGAACTGGGAGCTGTCGTCAGGAAGCGGGGGATAGCTGTACTTGAAAGGGTCCTACAACACATCCAAATAACAGCAAACCAAAATGACAATGTTCAGCTTGTCCAGCAGGTACAACTATACAAAGAGATACTCAGTTCTTAAGTACTCCAAGACTTTTTGTAGGAAGAAAAAGTTTCTAATAAAAGCCACAGTATCTAATAACAATGAAATAATGATGAAATGAAGACATACAGTTCCTCCCATGTGAGGTGGCAAATTGTCAGGGCTGATGTATATCTCAACCTCATTCTTGGACACAAACTTCAATTTTTCAATGGAGTCAGCGTCCAGCCACGACTTTATGATCTTCCAAGCCGCTGAATCAGAGGAGAAACGTGACATTTTAGTCTATTCTGGGTCTTTCAAGCAGCATAGACTGCACCAGTACCAGGATGTATGTAAAGCAAAACTATTAACTGAGTAGCTCACCGTTCATGATCCAAGGCATCTCATACAGGATCATTTTGGCTTAAATGAGAAGCATTAAGAGGGAATAAATTAAAAATGTGGTTAAATTCAATGATGACATATTATCAATGCAAAAAAGTAATGACTAGCAGCTGAATCAGCATCTAACACAGACACGATGCAAGTAGCAACGACAGAAAAATCAATGAATGGCTTTGACATTTAAGACAACATTCAGTCTCCATACTGACTATAAGATAAGATAAGATAAGATAAGATGAACTTTATTTATCCCGAGGGAATTTCTTTTGTCATAAACATGCTCAGTGCAACAAGAGGAATTAAGATAAGACAGTAGTAATAGTGCAAAACAGAATAACAAAATAAATCTAACAAAGTAACAAATAACTATATCAGATATAATAAAATAACAGATAATTAGTGCAAGTGGTTATGAAAGGTGACTTAGTGTTTGTGCCATGAATAAAATGAGATAGCAGCTTGTGATGAGGGGATGAAACAAACATTCAATAGCATACAGGTGAGTAAATATGGGCAAAGGTGGAAAGGTCATAAATATCCCTCCCCCATTCTCACACTAGATTAGACGTCATTTTCAAAGAGACCAGGAAACAGTACAATAACAGCAGGGTAAAACACATATTACTGTATGATTTATATATGTGCTGTAAAGTTTTGTATTTTCCTTTTAAAATACCAAAATACAAAGACAAACTAGTTTCTAATACTTACACAACAACTTTGGATAATATGTTCTAAAGCAGCTGATGATGTACTTCACGAACTCCAGGTCCTAAACAAGAGGAAATAATTTATATTTAACAAATAAAAAAACTCAAAAGTCTTTTGATTATAAAGCATATTTTCTTTGAATTCAGAGACGGAATCTCAAGTGAAACCAAAGCTAATATCTAGACCAAAATTGTTTATTGACCAAAACTAATATGTGACGAAGTCAAAGTTACACATATAGCGGGCTGAGTGTATTTCAGTGTTATGAAATGTTGTAGTGTATACCATCCTGTGCATATATACATAGCATAACAAATAACATCTTCCAGAAGAATGTCAGAAAAAAATAAGATGGTTAATATCCATTTCTGGATGTCATAGAAACAATTAGCCAAAAGATTGCACAATTTTGACCTTTGATTACTGTGACTGGCACAGATTTACAATAACTATCTTTAGATATTATCAATAGAATTAAACTGAGAAAACATAGAAAACTGAATACTCATTTTACTATTTCCTACAATTCTTACAATATTCATTCTTTATTAGTCATCTCCATGATTCTTGACCTGCGGCAAATTGCAAATTATAAAATTTGCAAATACATATCCCAGATGCATATTCCATACAACAAAGTTCTCTCTTTTGGCCATTGCTGTCTTGTTAAATTGACAAATGTCTGCACTCTTTGTGAAACTAGTAGATTTAATAAAACTTAGTGGAAAGAATCAGATGGTTTACAAGAAACTACAGCTGGTCCAAATGGCAAACACCCACAGACACCTTTGATGTTAATGAAGGGAGTTTTGAGAGAGCAGATGCTTACGATATTGCGGACGCCAGAATCAGACATGTCGAACACGACCGTGAGAGGCTTGCCACGGTGCTGTTTAACGTGCTGTTCCAACCAGAAGGCCACATACTGCTTCTTGTCCTGCATGGTCTTGGCATCCTTGACATGCCGACTAATGTTAAACCAGACTGAAATGACAGTAGAAATTCACACATATATAAATATGGCTTAGGGGTCTATACCTGTAATCAGAAGGTCCCTGGTTTGAATCCCATTGTTGGCAAATTGATTTAAAAAAAAAAAAAACCTCAGGTAAGGTATGTGTATATATATACACATACACACACCTTACGTAAGTCCTTATTTCTATTTATTTATTTACATATATACACACTGTAAGGTGTGTGTGTGTGTGTATATATATATAATATATAATCATAATAATAACAATAATAACATATATATATGCACCTAATAATAATAATTATAATATTTATTATTAATAATAATTATTCTGCACAGACATTTTGTTTTTATGATGTTTTTTTTTTTTTTTACCTATTCAGGTCTGTTCTTGCCATTTTGCTATTAATTGCAATTGTAGTCCCTGGCTCCAAAACGCAGATGTTTGGTGTTTTATGTTATTGCAAAGGTGTTACTAATTATTAAGCCCCCAGTGACACTACTTCTCAATGACCTTTCTAACTCAGAAGAGCCCTTTTAGAGGTATAACTTGGGTTTCAATTTACATGAAATGAATGTTTTATTTAAAACTACTGGTTGTTCCTAGTTTTTGTAAGCAAATAATGACTTTGTTACAAGCCCAACAAATTTGCAATATTTTTACTGAATTAAGCAAGATTTTTTGTGTGCACTATATGTATGTATGTATGTATGTATATACACACTGAACTTTTATTTATATTCACAAATATAAACAACATATTATTAATAAATAACAATTAACAAATAATTCAATTGGGTATATATATTCACGCACACACAACATAATATACATATATACTGGTATCAGATTGGAACTCCGTATCGGTCGATACCCAAAGCCCAGGTATCATTATTGGTGTCCGGACTGAAAAGTCAGATTGGTGCATCAATAAATCTATTTATATAACAGACAACCTTTGTGTTATACAGCAGACCAAGTCCAGAAAACAACACTGATAAGGCTGAACAAGGATAACACAAAGATATCCAGTTTTTTGGAAAAGGGGAAATATATTGATTAACAGGGGTATAGCGATCATCAGATGTATGTCATTAGCAAAAATAAACACAAATCATAATCTGAAACAAGAATCCGCCTACATAGCTTGTTGCCTTCTTTGTCATAGCCATGCAGATAGATAGCACCAGTCTCGAAGGTCCATTTGGGGACGCAGCTTTCTGTGATATCTGAAAAACACAAAGAGGCTCCAGAAAATGTGCACAAAGAAGTAAAACTCAAGAAGCTGCCTACAGGCACCATGTCACTGCTCAAAACGACAAGAGACAGACTTTGAACTCTTTGAAAAGCATCCATCCATTTTCCAACAGCTTATCCTGGATAGGGTCGCAGAGGGATATGGAGCACAGCCTAAGCAGCAGAGGGTGCGAGGCAGGGGTACACCCTAAATGGGATTATGATCATCACTGGACACACATATACCCAGAGGTACACACACACACAATCATATGCTAGGGCAATTTAGAGATGCCAGTTAGCTTTTGGAAGAAAGCAGTGTGACAAAGGGAAACCATGCAAACTCCAAACGAAAGCAGGTGCAATCTGAAAGGCAAACCCCAGAGGTGTGAGGTGACAGTGGTATTGTACCTATTTCTGCAGAATACTGGAGTATGGCTCTAGGTGAAGGATATCCAGAGTGCAGACAGCATATGCAAGGTCATATCGTATTGGCAGTTTATTTGGACTGATTAAACTCAAAATTAGCTTAAAAACAACTCAGCCTGTTTAAAGTGTTTTTGTAAAACTACAAACTAATTTGTCTAATTTCTTTAAAGAAACATTTAAATACTCTATATAATAATAAAAACGGCTTTAATTTCTTTTAATCTTATTTTCTAATTTTTTAGGCATTGAGAAAATCTAACGAAAGTTATCACTGTGAATTCCAAATACGACCCGTTTACCGTTCAGTTGGAATGCCTTTCTCCAGTGAAAGCTTTCGTCTATCATTTTGATGGTCCTGTCCACGGCATAGTGCTGCCACGTCAGGTACGCGTCCACCAGCCAGTCATCGCTCTCCAGCTGCTCCAGGTCCCTGCGGTCATACCTGTCACATGCGTCTGCGGAGATAACGGTTTCATTTTGACATTCATATTGAATTAATTCGATTTCCAAAATGATATATACCATGGGCTGTTCAGCACAATCTGACGTCCATTTCAAAACTTTAAAAACTTCTACCCGCTTCCATACGGGTCACATGATGTTTCGGTATTGTCCAGTATAACAATTAAGGACGAAAACCGTTGAACACAGTTCTTTACACATATACTGTACATTTCACAGATTTAAGTTTTACTTGTGTGTGTTACTTAATACTCTTGGACATTGGTATTAACTTGGTGATGTGAGTTTCAAATTACGACTTCATCAGCATTAAGCGTAAGAGGAGCTGCCTTACCTTTAAGATACTCCGTTTTAAACCTCCGCCTTGTTTCCTCTATCTTTTTCTCAATGTCCTGTTGAAAGAGGGCAATTCATGAGTACCCACACATCTGAAAGCTACGCCATCTATTTCTTACCCTCAATACATACTGTGCCTACCTGCTCTGACAGAGAAGGTTCAGCGCTCGCCATGGTCACGTCAGCGCTGGCAGGGGTGGCCGGAGACCAGGCGTATAAAACGGGACCCGTCGTGACACTGACTTCCCTTGGCGCGCCATTTTGGCTCTGCGAGGAGCTATAAATGTCAACACCCTGCCTGTCAGCATATTTTTTCACAGAGGGTAAACGCCCCGATGACTGCATGCCAGCTGCCCGTCAAGCACTTCGAAAAACGCAAAATTACAGCCATAGAGCATTTGTGATGTTAATCAGAAAGCTTTTATGGAGACATGATGACTACCGTTGTAAACTGCATTTCCCACGATGCCACTTTAAAAACTACGATTCCCATGATGCACTTAGAAGCGGGAAGTTTTGACATTCTGACCAGAAAGTATCTCTCGGTGGCTTTTCATTTGTCTCACAGGATAATATATGGGTTAGATTACCCAAATTCGGACAAGGTAACTGGAACCTGATTCATCAACTGGTAATATCTGCCTTTGGATAATCAACTAAGTAGCTGTAAAATGCTTGCAGAAATACATGCACGTGCCAAGTGGCTTCTGTGTTGGTGCTAGCCTGTCCATTACTTCAGACATGCTCATAATTTTGTTTTAATTAAACTTTTAAGTACTTGTCAGCTAGCTAGGCTAGTTAGTCAGCTTGGTGTAGTCCGATAACAAGAAATCCGATAAGGTCAGCTAGCTAGTTAGCAGCTATGCTTATGCTTGTGAATGACGAAAGATATTACTAGCTAAAATGACACTGCTTGGTAAGCGGTAACCCCTTAGTACGTCAGTTTGTTTAAAAACAGTAAAGTGGGTTAAATAATTTGTTTACTGTTTTGTTTTACCTGCTCTAAGTATGGCAACTACTGTGTAACCGGTGGATGCCAAAGTTAGCTGTCGTTGTCCCATTGTCTGTCATTGTAAAACTTTGGACGTAATGGGATTAAAGGTCATGAACTAAGTTATAGCACTGAAGTTTTGTGCTCTTATCTCATAACTTTTGGGCTTTTTGGGATTAATTCATGTGCCTTAACCTTGCATCAAAACATTAACTATCTTGCACATTTCTAGAAATGATCGAGCACTATTACATTTTTTTGTCTTTATTTAGGGACATGGATGCCTGCTTCTAGACTGCCCCCCCTAACAGGAAGCACAATGGTTTCTCCGGAAGAAGAGTGTATTAGACTGTTTGCTCTCAACAGTGACATCCTTTCAGTCCAATTGGCACCCTCCTTTTCTGAGAGGCAGTCTCAGTCAGGGTCAGAGCTTAGGTTGAGAAGGATGTTCTTTGGGCGAGAGGCGGGACATTTCTTGGTCCGCAATGAAAGCAAAGTGCTTGTCAGCAAAAGGGCCACTTCACAGTTTGGCCTGGTTACTTGTGCCCCTGCTGTGGATGTAAAAAATGGCCAAGTGCTTCCTTGTATTTTACTCAAACAACAGAAGAGAAAAACAAACTCCTTCAAATACACACTTCTCACTCTTAGCTGCTCAGACTCCTTCGAGCCACACTTAGAGTTTAAGCTGCCATATGAAATGAAAGACAATATTACAATTGCACGGGGCCCCACTGTGTTATGGAGTCATGAGAATAGTATTTTTTATACATCTGTGGAAGTTGGTGAGGTTCAGCAAGTATATGTTCAGTTATTGTCAGTATGTTATATTGGCGAGTTACCCATTGGCAAAAGGAACATAATGATCCTTGGTTCCCAAAAACCAGCTGAGAAGGACCATGATAAGCAGCCGAAGATCACCTGGCCACACCAAGCTGTTGGATATTTCCTGGAGGATGGAGAGCTTTTTGACGGAGCTTGGATTTTACCTCATGCGTACATTTCTGTCGTGAAATGCATTTTTTTTGTCTCGGCTGAACAAGTAGGCGACAAATTTCAGTCGTCATTGGTGGCGGCAACCAGCAAAAATCAGCTGGTGCGGTTCGAAACTGGGGTCCCCAAGGACATTTGCAAGCTTCCCTTTGAGGAACCTGCCAACGTGCAGCTGGCAGACACAGGACTGGCCGGCTGCTTCTTCCTCGTCTCGTTCCGAGGGGGAAATGTTTGTGCCATTTGGAAAAACTCTTTTCAGGTGTGACCCTTAGTAGAAGGTGCTTTTGGCAGATCTGAGCCCGGCAGGCATATAGTCTCTGACCTGCTGTCTGTTCAGGGCAGCACATGTACTCAACACACTCATGCTTCCATGCAGTTTGACGTCTAGCGGGTTCTATTTAAGATACTTTTGCTTCCTCTTTCTCTGCCCTCTTTTTTCCCTTCCCTTTATATTTTTTCTGGTAAAGAGTTGCTTTTGTTTTTGTTATGCTCTGGCTATGCTTTTGCCATGTTCTGAGCTTGGTGCCCCATCAACGTGTTTTGTTATGAAAAAGAAAGAACAGTCTGAAAACAGTATTTGGGATTGTATTAAAACTTATCTACCAGTAAGAGGAAAAGCCTTAACTGTAAATAGAAATGTTCTTCATTGTGTGCATTTTACTAATACTGATAAAAGGGGACAAAGTGTGCATGAACCTTTGTCTCCCCACCCATGTTAATCTTATCTTAGTTGATAGTTTTATATAAGTCTAGTGTTTCCAGCTGTCTTGTTTTACTTTAATTATTAATCAGCAATTGTCTTTACTACTTCTTTACCATTCTGTCATTCTAATTCATTACTCACTCAGTTGAAGTCTAGAGTCATTAAATGTTATTAAATCCTGCAGATTTAAGCAGCTTTAAAAGTAATATTTGTTAATTGTGCAGCAGAGGAAGGTTTATTCATATTTCAAAAGGATCAGAAAAGCTGCCAAACCAGGTGCCAAACCTAAGAGTATAACCCATTTAACTACATTTTCATAGTTAAAGGTATATTAAACATATTCATAAATAATCATTTGTGGGCTTATAATGTGCCATGACTCTGCTTTTATAATCATACTTTTATGATTTTGGAAGTAGACTTATTATTCTGTTCTTGGCTGGGAGAGAGGATTTTTGTGAATGGGTCATGCTTAGGTTATCGGGTCTTGCAAGTAACAGCTCCTGTACTAATTTGGTCTTATCCCTCCCCTCAGAATGTGAGCATTTCTTCTGAGAAGAGCATGTTAGGCCAGTGATTTAATGATAAGTGATGTTTGGTGTAGACAAATATGAGCACAGTTTCTTTGTATTTTTCCTGCTTTTCTTTAAATTTCATTGTCTGACTCTAAGCACAGCCTAGCGGTGTCTGTTCTCTTTTCCACATTCATTTTGTCCCCGGTTGTCAGGTGGCTCACTGCTGGGAGGGTGTGAGCTCGCTCCATGTGGACGACTTTGTGGGTCGTGGCACTGACCAGATACTGCTGCTCTTTGAGAAGCATGAACCAGCAGAGGGTGCACTTGCAAACTTTGTCATCACCGACCTTGGTGATATGACTTACAGTGTAAGCTACTTTAACATATTTGCCAGTTTTGTTTATTTTGTATGTTAACTGTGGTTTGTAATGCGGTCTTGTTATTTAGATGAAAGTCAGTTTTCTGTGTTTCAGACCAGACAGAATGTGGTGGATGACGCTTCAGGTGCTGCAGACTCACTACAGGAGAATTATCTCCGGATGGTCCAGGCGTTAGAGTCTCGACTGCAGGTACAGACACCAAATGGAGCCCCATTTTTTAATATATATATATATAGCCCTCAGAGCCACACACCCTGCACATCACTGATTTAGTCAGTCCCATGCTCGAATATGAGTCCTTCAATACCACAAGGTAAGTTCCAAGTGATTGGGCTATCCAGCTCTTTTTCATTACGAATGAATACAAAGATGTCTGGATTCATATAGTAAGAGTTTCACACCTGCTGTATAGATTTAGGGGTATGCAGCTTGGAGCGCAGAGTCAGTTTGCTGGTTCACCTCCTAGGTACCTCGCAGTGATGCACATGTAGCTCTCATATAATTTGATGCTCATGTTTTACCTGTGGGATTCTGCAGTAACCACAAGAGTCTTGCTGAGATTCTTTGTTCAGGTCAAGATATTACAGTTCAAATCCACCATATTTCTGCGTTGTGGGCTTTAAAGAATGATGATTGCAGGTGCACCTTGGTTTTGTGTATTATCTTAATCCACAGTCGGGCATGACCTCTCTCCGGGACCTTCAGAGAGGGCTGGAGGTGAAAGACAGGCTCCTGCTGCAGTCAGTAAAAGCCCTGGTAGATGCTGTTTCGGGAAGAGAGCATGTCGTGTCCAGGGCGGAACAGGTAGAGGGCTCTTTCGTGTGCTTAAGTGTTGACTATTTATGGGGGTAAATATCGAATTGTGTCGTATGACATCCATGATGTAGTATGTAGTGCATGATTTGTAGTAGAACCTCTTCATGGTCTTGGTTGGTGTTATGGCAGTATGGGGGGTGGAGCAAGTGTGGAGCAAGTGTGCAGATGTGAAAATGATGGAGGGCAATCTTTCTACAGGAGGGCTTGGTATCTCTGTGGGATGAAGATGTGGAGGATGAAGGCCCAGATGAGAGGCTGACCGCATTTGAGCCCCACCCTCTTCCCGTGGAGAAGATATGGCAGCGTGTCGTTGAGGATCGCCTGGTCGTGGGTGCGGTGCTGACGGAGGAGACTGCTTCGTAAGTGAGCGTCGTTCTACACCTCGAGCTGCCTTGGGGAAATGAAGGCAAGCCTTAGGGTGCAGTTTTCAGTTCAGTCCAGTTTATTTTGATCTAGCGCCTTTCACAGTAGTGTCACCCCAGGGTGCTTCACAAGGGTGTGTGGCCATTCATCATCTCACCATTTATAGAGAATGGTACTTGAAACAGGGAAAAAGGGAAGGTGGAATGAAAGAAACCCAGAAGACAGCAGAGGAGAGGACCCAAAAACTCCCAGGCAGGGGGAGAAAAAAAACCTCTGGGGGTCCCAAGTCAACTGGCTACCCAGCCCCTCTGGGCATGCTGACATTATAGAAAACAAAAGAATGAGCCTGCTTTAATAAAAGCTAGGTGTAAACTGAAGTCAAGGTCAAAGTCCATCAATGAGGCAGACTTCTGTGCAGGTTTGTGTGACTCAGCAGATCGTAGGCTTGCTCCCACAGTGTCACTGGAGCTGTGTCCCCTTTGCTTATTCTATCCCTGTATTACATCGTGATATTAACCCAGTAAATGTTTCCTATTAAGACTTTAACTTCGTAAAATCTTCACTTTGCTTTTTTGGCACGTCAATCATAAATGCTGCATGTGGTCGTATGATAAGCATGCAGTGCAGAGTAACAAGATGATGCTAAATGCAGAAGTTTATCTGTAAAAATAATCAATTTCCATTACCAGAATTTGATTCTTAAGGGTAGTTTCTCTGCAGGGGTCTTCTGTGGCACATCTTGCACGTCCTCGAAGCCGCTTAGAGCCACCTGTTAACTGGGGGAGATCCAGATTATTTTCGTTTGTGCTTGTGAACCAACTCGACTCCTGCTCTCCCACTGCCTCTGCGACTTGCCGAAGCATCTCCCTCACCGAAGCGGTCGCTCCAGACGTTGAGGGTATTGTCTGCCTGATCGCCATGGCAACAGTAACCTGCAGCCTTTCGAATTGCGAGTCCAAAGCCATGACAGCCGTTTGCGCTACGACCCAAGAGGCACTTTCTCCTGGTTTAGCAGCCAGGCCCATAAGGAAAACAGGAAGTCCATCAGCCAAAGACCTCTCTCTGTGTCCCAGTTACAGTTCTGACAACTCGAATATGGATCGAGGCACATGCCAATATCATTCGAAATGTTCTGCAAATGTCGAGTCTGCAAATACAGCATTTTGGTTTCTGAAAATAGCTGGGATGGTGTGACATTGAATAGTGTTGTTTGTTTTCCAGATCAGCAGAGAGCGTAAGTTTGTCCCTCTTGTCAGAAGACGGCCAGGGCTCAGGGGTGCATGTGCTGCAGACCCATAGCAGAATGTTCCGGTTTCCCTGCCCCTCCACTGTAAAGGAGCCCCTGGCCAAGAGGACGAAGCAGGACCGAAGTAACAGTGCTGAGAGGCTGACTGTTACCGTGGTGACTGACCTGGCCCCACTGGTGGCCTGTGGCAGTATTCAGTGTGCTGTGCTGCTTCACAATGGCTGTAGCCAGGGGGGCACTTTTGCCAAGCTGTGTGGTCATGTCTCCCTGGACATCCAGGATGTGGCTCAGGGAAAATACTGCCCTCACCTGGTCAACTGCTGCAAGTTTACTACAGGTTAATTGAACTTGTTTGTTTTTGAGTAACCTTTGTCATTTTAAGTACATTTAACAGACAGCTTTAAAATGTTCCTTGGAAATCGACAACTAGGGATTTTTTTCTGTCTTGCACTAGAAAAGGTGTCATTTTTTTAAAGTTTGAGTAACTTTTCTTCACATCAGAATCCCCCGACTTTAAGTTGAATTTGGCCGTCATCATATATTTCCCCTTTTCTTTAGCTGTTGTTACATCGTGCCCCTTTCTTGTCTCTAGAGGAGTGTTCCGAAGACCTCCTGAGCCTGCTGGCAGCGTGGGAATCCTGCTCCTTCGTTCTCCGCTCCCCTGAGCACACCCTGCACTGCGTGCCCCACTGGCTACTGGCAGTGGCACGTAGCGAGCCTGTGCCGTTCAGCCCCGGCTACTTCCTGTTTGCGGCAGCGGAGCCGCGTGCGGCCGTCCTGTTCCGCTGGCAGGAGAGGACGCCATTCCAGGGCGAGCTGCGCGTCTGCTGCAGGTGAGCAAAGCGGAGAGCCGCGGCGGTCATGATGTGGCCCAGTCACATGGCACCCTGGCCATGCTGCAGTTTGTATGTACAGCTTCATTCAGTACAGAGCAGCTAAAAGGCTTAACTGGACATTATTACAGTGCATCTTTATATCCAGTTATTCACCCATCTTCCATGACTATCCATTCAGTATGACGTCACAGTGTGTGCAGCCTGTCCCAAAATGAACACACACTTGCATTTAATTACATTTGCATTTTGTGTTGCTCTCAGGCTTTGACACTGTTTCTGTAATAATGTCCTTATGTAATGATAACCACAGTGTAATCTGCACACCCTGGGCAGGCAGCCTTACTGCATAAGCTGATATGACTTTATTAGTTCATTGCTGTCAGGCTTGCTGTGCAAATTCAAGTCTGCACTCTATCTTTATGATTGGTTTGTGTGCTGCCTTTATCTGGAGACTGATTTGCCTTCTTTCTGGGGTCTCCCAGGAGCCGGGCTCAGCTGCTTCAGGTTTTGGACTCTCTGTGTCGCTCCCTGCCTCCATCCTGTGAGGTCCAGCCCATCCAGGGGAAGGCAGCGGAGGAGTTGGTACTGGTGCTGGCCTCCTCCCTGGAGCGGGAAGCACTGACCCTACGAGATGGCGTGTCCTCACTCCTCAGTGCTGCTAGCATGGCGGCGCAGGGCGGAGCCCAAGAATATGAGAAGGTGCAGCCGATGGATGACCTGCAGGCGCACAGGATTGAGATGGAGAGAGACCGGGAGCGGAGCAGGAGCGTCTGGAGCCCCCTGGTGGAGGTGGAGCAGTATCGTGGGCTCAGCACCGCCGTATCCCAGTTTGGGCTGGAGGGGGACCTTGTTGCCTACTCGCTGGGGGAGGTTCTGTACACTCCCCATGCTGTCTGTCAGGGCTGAAGCTTGAATGTTTGCCAGTTATTAACATGTACAATCCAGCTATTTCTGTATGAATGCAGTCCTGAAATTAAATAAATAAAATTCTGATCAAAGTGAGATTGAATCAGGATGCCATTTTAAAAATGTTCAAAAGAGCTGAGTTCCCATTTCAGTGTGCATTGTCTTCTCATACGGTATTTGGGCATATTCCCAAGAAAAGTGATAATAGGATTATATATTTGTCTTTAAATGCTTTAAATAAATCCTTGTGTCCAGCATGAATTCAGCTTTCTGAGCCTTATAAGCCACTCAGAAAGGGCTGGCCAGCTGCTACAGGTGCCTGTCCTGCAGAGATTTTGTGTGGTGGGCGGGTCTTTTGGCATGGAAAACCCAGAGGGGCTTGGCTATCGTCACCTCCAACAAGGTGTTTTGCTAGAGTCACTGTTAGAATGATAGCTTAAAGATGCATCCGCGTATAAAATGGGTGGTTTGCTATAAATCTGGATTACTGAATCCCACCTTTTCTAAAACTGCAGGTTATTTGCTGTTCTTTTAGTGCTTAAGAGAAATGGCCCATCAAAAGGAAGTCTAAAAGCTATATTTAACTATATTTAATCAAATAAAGGGAGTTGCCTGCCTTATGTATAAAGTACTAGTCAAAGGTCTGAACACGCAAAGCCGTCTACAAAGAGAGTTGCATCACGTGACCTGGCCACCTTACCTAAACACAGTAAAATGATTTTGGAGGAGTCTGACCAGAGAGTGAGGGCAAAGTGGTCAATGACTGCTCAGCATATGTGGGACCTTCTTAATCTTAACATAGCTGAATCAGAATCAGAAACTTTATTGTCATTACACAAAAGTATAATGAAAATTGTGTGCAGTCCCTTGCAGTGCAAAAATAATAGAATATAAAAGCAATAAAATAATGTATAAGAGTTATTGCACATTGTTTAAGAAAGAAATCTTGCACAGATTTAACTCTAAGGTATTACACAGGTTTGTGAAAGAGAGCATACCCTTTCGGTGTTCATTTATTATTGCAACAGCTGGGGGTTAAGGACCTTGTTCAAAGGCCCAATGGTGGGATCAATATGCTGACCATGTGACCATGGGATTTCCAGCCCACAAAGCTGCCCTCCCACCTCCCTCCACAAGTTATTGTTTTTTTTTGTTTCGTACTTCCAAATGTGTCATTGTATAGTTTTTATGTCTTCATAATTATTCTAAAATGTAAAGAATAGTACAAATAAACCTTTCTATGTGTAAGTGTGCCCAAACTTTTGACTGGTACTATATGTTAGGTACTCTGTACTGCAATCAGCCTGCTATAACTCACTGATAGGATACATCTTGCCATCCCGTTATCATATACTATCTTTATGTCTTTCTCACGTACTCAGAAATGCGCAGATATGATTCATCTTTTCATCCTATTATCATATACTGAATTTACGTCTTTCTGACATACTCAGAAATGCGCAATAGGATTCATCTTGTCATAATATTATCATATACTGAATTTACTTCTTTCTGACATACTCAGAAATGCGCAATAGGATTCATTTTGTCATCCTATTATCATATACTGGTTTTACATCTTTCTGACCTACTCATAAATGTGCAGATAGGATTCATCCTGTCACACCAGTATCATATAGTAGCTTTCATTACATTTGAGCAGCATAGCTATGGCCCCCTTCTGCCCCACATGCTTGTGTCTTTATGAATCTCAATTCTCTTTATGAAGGTATTTGCTAAACAGATCCCAGCTTCTTCTTTCCTAGCATCATAAGATGTGGGAATATTTAATGGAGGTGATTATAAATAAGAGCAGCTTGTCATTCTGGATGTTTTTCACTCCTTGTCCCATATTGCAACTTGTCACACTGGGTGACAGTCTAGTTAAGTGAAAAATGTCTCGTCAAGACCTAGAGGCAGGAAAGAGAGAGAGACAGTGTGGAATTTATGCACCTTTTATTACATTTCGATGGTGCAAAGTATCCGAATTCTTTTTCCATTGGGAGGCTGTCATCAGGCGAGTTTGATGGTAACCTCCTGAGAGATGGAATGCATTATCTTATTCCTGATGCTCACGGGCAAGTAATCCTCTTTTAAACCATAGTTATTTAATATCCCAAGCCAGCCTCCGGGACTATATGCATTTGTGTGTCACTCGTATTACGTGGGTAAGTATAGCAACACTCAGATTGTATTGTAGAGATTTATTCTTTAATGGAGCTGCTTAGAGATCATGGGTAACCTGTTGCAATTGTTGTAGTCCCAAGCAGGTAATTCAGTTCAATTGAATCACTGCTTGGCTTTGTTCTTCAGCACAAACCGTGAGCACAGGTGTGTCAGATGGATGTGTTGAGCTGCCAGAACAAAATAGCATATCGAGGAAGTTCCTTGGCTTTGAGGACAGTAAGTGACCATCTGAGTATTACTAGAGGGTTTTAACATTACTGGATCTCCTCAGCTAAACTCTCACTAACTTCTAATTGAATGTGTTTTTATGTTGAGCTGGATTTTTTTTCCATTTTCTTCAGTGATTTAAATTACATTCCCGATCTGCCATAACATTAAAACCACTGACAAGTGAATAAAATAGATTATCTTGTTACAATGGCACATGTCAAGGGTGCCATTATATCTTAGGCAAAGGAACAGTCAGTGTTGGAAGCAGGAAAAATGGGCAAGCGTAAGGATCTGAGCAACTCTGACAAGGGCCAAATTGCAATGGCTAAACTGGGTCAGAGCATCTTCCAAATGGCAGGTCTTGTGGGGAGTTCCCGGTATGCAGTGGTCAGTACTGTACCTACCAAAAGTAGTTAAAGGTAGGCAAACAGTGAACCGGCATTGGGGTCATGGACACTCAAGGCTCACTGATGTGCGTGGGGAGTGAAGGCACTTTGGGAAGAAAAGCGTGATGCTCTGGGCAATGTTCTGCTGGGAAACCTTGGGTCCTGGCATGCATATAGGTGTTACTTTGACACTTACCACCTACCTAAATATTATTGCAGAAGAAGTACACCACTTCATGGCAATGGTATTCCCCGATGGCGGTAGTCTGTTTCAGCAGGATAATGTGCCCTGCCACACTGCAAAAATTCTTCAGGAATGGCTTGAGGAACCTAAAAACACAGTTCAGGGTTTTGACCTGGCCTCCAAATTGCTGATATCTCATTCCGATTGAGCATCTGTGGGATGGGTTGCACAAACAAGTCTGATCTGTGAAGACCATACCTTGCAACTTACAGGACTTAACAGATCTGCTGTTAACGTCTTGGTGCTAGATACCACAGGACACCTTCAGAGGTGGAATACATTTTTTTAATGATGAGGAAAATTACCACTGAAATACTGTAATTTTTAACTAATTCTATTAGTAGTCTTGCTGCCATGGAAACAATGGATGTGATGTATATACAGTATGCAATTTTAAATGGGGGTGTCATGGTGGTGTAGTGGTTAGCACTGTCACCTCACACATCCTGGATTGTTCCCTGCCTTGCACCCATAGCCAGACCCCCCCGCAGCCATGAATAGGATAAGCGGTTTCAGAAAATGGATGTATGGATTTTTAAATGATGTTGATATTCTGAAGCAAATAAGGACTCTCACTAAAAATAGGTTGTAAATAAGCTGTTTTATAAACTCTTCATGCAGAATGTTGAGTCACATAGAGAATGTGAATGCTGTGCACTGACAGTCATTACCTGCTTTAACACAATTAAAATGTAGTTAAAGGTCTGTAGCATCACACCCCTGTGGGTGTAGGTGCAATTCCTGCCCATGTGCGGCATGTTCTTCCCACATCTGAGTGGGCTTTCTCTGGGGACTCTGGTCTCCTCCCACAGTCTAAAGGCAGGCCGTGTACTTGGATTCTGACATAACACTGTGTGTGACTGGTATCCTGTTCTTCTTGTACCTGTCTGTGTTTCTCCGGATATGGTCCAGTGTTGCTGTGATCCTGGATAAATGCCTCCAGAAGATGGATTGAATTGCAGTAAGCCAAGGATTGACAGCACATGATAATCCTCTCTGTGCTGACTGTACTGAGGGTCTGAGGGACTTTGTGAGGAATGTGTCCAGCTGTGACGTACAGAAGGTAATTAATGTGTGTAGATATCTAGGAATTAACTGGTGGAAAAACACAAAAAAATGCCATGGCAAATGTTAAGAGACAGAAAACATTTTTGGAGAAATGTGACCTTGAACTGTCCACCATTAATAGGGTGAACCCAATAAGAACTAATGTAGGCAGTGGGATTATGAAAATGAAGTGCACCACAATTCCACCTTGTTTCAGTTTCACACTCTTATTTCTCCCATTGCCAGCTTGGGATTGGTATTTTAGGCAAACTATTATGGGAAAATAACTTCACAAGTAGACAAGGAAACAATCAGAGGCAGATTGTCCATTTGGCTGTATCATTATGGGCTAAATGTACCTGTCACTGAGGAGCAAAGGTCTGCAGGGCCTCATGTCAGTGTTTTCAGAAGAGCCATGTTGCTGGTTTTCTTAAGGGGAAGAAGGGGAACCTTAAGGAGCCATCTGCAGGAATAGAGTGATCGCGGGGGCGTAATTATCTACCTGGTACATAAATTAGCTCAGTTTGAGCTAACAGTTTGAGTCTCAGATGGTGGGATTTATTTTTTAGCATCATAACGCATGAGTCACCATGACAAGTGGTGGAGGATTATCTCCGCACTTCAGATACTGTCTTGGTAAACTGAGGGAGGTGTCAGAGCTACCACTAGGGAATTCAGTGCACAGCTTCTCCTCTCTCTGGAAAACTCCCCTTTTGCAGCCCGTGCAGGATGGCGGCTGGACGACTCCACCCTCTTTCATGTCAGCAGTGAATGATATGATCCCATTTCAGAGGGATTCTCCAAGAGAGAAATTAGAGTGATGGGCAGCCCCTCTGATGCATGTTACAGGTGAAAGCAGCAGACACCTTTTACAAAGACTATCTGGCCCAGGACAGATGAACACCAAGGTGACACGACTCATCATCATACTTTGTTTTCTTGGGCTTCCTTTAATTTGTAAAGGTAGTGGCTTAAACATTGTACAAGGGAAATCCATCAGTCTCCCAAAATTCTTCCCTGCATTGCAAAAGTCAATATACAGAGAATTCTGTGGCGCACAATAAACGTATTTGAAGAAAACAAGCCTTCCATGCCTGCTGGCATGCAGGATGGCCAGTCCTCACATGTGGCCTTTCTGTGCAGCTCCTGCTTCTGCCACAGCTAATTTGCACAGGGGTTCTCAGGGAGTAATATTTAAGTATTAATACTGCATGAAAAGACATCAACCAGAGCCCACCTAAGTATCAATACTGCATGAAAAGGCATCAACCAGAGCCCACCTGGGCAACTGGGAAGCAATGACATGTGACAGCTTTAAAAAAATCACAGTATGTTTTCATTTAAAACAAAAGGCGCTGCAGTAAGAAGGTTAGAAGGATGCAGGTCACCTCTTTCTGTAGCTGGGCTCAGTGTTATGTCACAGTAAATGTACAACTACCCCCCTGCATGTTTACAAAACTTTGAAAATGGACTCGAAGTGCAAACAGCCGTTTCATGCATCACTGATACTTTATTGGCCACTCAGAGCCATCGATGTACCAGAGTCAAGGTATTTTACTTTCAAACATATATATTGATTACTGCCATATTAATTAACAAATACATATCTAAGGCCTTTAGGTAAGTCATACAAATGTGTACAAACTTCACTCTGGAATTTTACATATAAAAATGGCCTCACACTCACGCGTGTAGCACAGAGATTCATGTGTTTACAATGTGAATGAGTAAATATTCCTCACTGCTCACCAAATGGAAGAGAGTAGAGCACAGTATTAACGTTATAAAAACAAAAAAACAAAAGTATAACCCCACTGAAATGCATCTATATCCTGAAGTCCTTTGACATCAGCTGTAAACAGATTCCTCACCCATGGAATGTTGCTTAATTTGTCCATACACTATTGCTGTGGACAATTTGGTCTCTTACCACAATATATCTTACCAAAACTGTAAAAAAAAATCCCTAAAGGTTCAGTATAATTCTTGATTTTTCAATTTCCGGAAATGTCTCAAAGTACATGGTGAATCCTTCCCATTTTGCTGGAACAGAAACCTGCACTTACAGTCCTCCTGGAATCACTGTAAACTCATGACCGTATTTTTCAGAACCACCTAGACCGAGTGTGTCCTGCAGCCGTTCCTGCTCATGGTTGCTGGATCTTTCCGGCTATTTCCGGATGTCCTCATGCCTAATGATCTTGTAGGTTATCCAGTAAAAGATATTGAATATAAGGAAGGCCAGCGGGAAGGCAGCCCGGGACACAGTGTCGATCCTCTTCGCCCTGTCCATGAACCTGCGTTTCAGGGCGTCCGCATCCCTGGGGGCCTGAGGTGGAGGAGGTGGGGTGGGTGTGGCGGTCTTGCCGGCTGCGGCCTCCTTTGCCTGCAGGCAGTGACCCATGCCGTAGCCGGCGAAGTTAAAGTGGCCCGCCCTAGTGTTGTCCTCCTGTGGGGGTGACAGGCGACACACAGGCACTGTGAGGGTTAAGCCTGCAGCCTCCAGCCCTCCGGCTACGGGAGACCAGAACGTCTCTCTGTACTGCTCAGCAAATCCTGCCAAACACAGGGCGTGTGGCATCGAGCACTGCAGCGAGCGGCTGGCCATTCCGACCTGCGGCCATTGTCACCCTGCGCGCGTCTCATCTGGCTGTGCCCATAGGGCCCTAGTGGCTTCTTTAGTACTAACATTAGAGGGGCAGTCATTCTCTTTGTGTTAGCAATCATAAAAAAAATCCACATTCAAGACAATGTATGTACTTTGACTTTAAGAGATTGGATTTATTAATTTATTATTCATTTACTTTGCATGCAACATGCGCATGTGTTTTGATATTTTACAAAAATAGTTAACCAAAGGCTAAGGATTTTTCAGAACAAATTAATCAAATAGCGGTTATTTTAAGGTCGCACACATGATCCTGATAAAAACCGGACCTTGCTGCTTCTCAGTGTGTCCCACATTGAGATCAATGGACATCCCCCCCCAAGCAGCTACCTTGTGATTTCGCGCTTGTCGCCGTCTCAGCCGCAGGAACTCCTTCTGTTGCCTGGAGACAAAGTTAACCCCTGCGTATTCCAGCAGAGCAGCGAACACGAACAGGAGACACACAGCCATCCAGATGTCGATGGCCTTCACGTAAGACACCTGTTCAGATTCAGAGACAGTTCGTGAGGCGTGAGGTTCCCCTTACACAGTTCATACGACTTCATAACCCTTTCAGCACCGGAGCAGCAGGAAACACCATCCCCAGAGTAGCATGTGGCTTTGTGGGATAGGACTCTGTCTCTATGATTGGAAGGTTGCTGGTTCAAACCCCATGGCCGGCATGGTGATGTATGTAAAGTGCTTTGTGACAATGACTGTTGGTAAAAGCGCTATATAAATAAAATTGAATTGAATTGGTGGTGGTGTCATTTGGCCCTTAATTCCAGTTCTCCCAGGGACTGGCTGACAAACTGTTGTTATTTGTTCTGTATTGGGGAACTCATTAGAGAGATTGACTTACGTACAAACAGGCATCCTTTCCAGTGTGGGTATAACTGTATAAGTTACCTCAGAAAAATAACAACTGGTTTTGTGTATTAGATTTGTTTAAGTTATGGGGGAAATGTGCTTTGATAAGCCAGTATTTATTTTTAACTTTCTCTCTTTCTATATATATAGTAGGATTTTTAATATCAATTATATGCTATCATCCAACAGAGCACAGTAAACATTCATCACATGCAGGCCAAAATTCAACTGGCTGGCTGCCTGATTGATCACAAGGCGAAAAGTCTTATGACTCATTACTGTGATTGACTGTGGAAATGTGTCCTGATCCATAAAGTTAATCAATGCTTTATGATCGTAACCCCTGCCAGTGTTCCAGCCCTGCTTTGATGGGCAGCTTTGTTCCACGGAAGAAATGCTGATGAGTTTCAGTAAAACAGTCTTGATATTAAAATGATGGGGAGAAGC
Source organism: Paramormyrops kingsleyae (assembly GCF_048594095.1). Lineage (NCBI taxonomy): Eukaryota > Metazoa > Chordata > Actinopteri > Osteoglossiformes > Mormyridae > Paramormyrops > Paramormyrops kingsleyae. Next base: position 17,329,084 of record NC_132812.1, read on the forward strand.
AATGTGATCTCTCTAGATCAGGGTTTTTATTGAATCAAAGAAAAAAAAAACCTGTGTTACGTCTTATTTATGCTGAAAATAACCCAGAGGTTGCTTCCTGACATGAAACATCACACTAATAACAAATGTGGGATGAAAAAGACAGTGAAGCATTTACATTTTCATTTTGTTCCATTGTGATTGTAAATGCCAAACATGACAAATTTGTTAAACAATAGGACAAATCAAAAAAAAAAATATCATGTTAAATGCAGCAGAAAAATCTTCAAGGTCGGATTTCATGGCCAAAAGAACAGCTCTAACCCCAGAATGCATGTGCAAATTGACTCAGACCTAGAATTACTGCAGTATTAAGATGTAAGCAGGAGCATTAACCAAATACATATACCGTAAAGCCAAAAGATGTTTGCCTAAAATATCATTGTGTGAAGTCATGCCCAGAACGATGGAACTTTTTAAACCCTGATGCGTCTGGAGATGCACACACTCCAAGTCCAATCTTAAAGTGAATTTTCTCATCATCTCTGCCAAGTACAGTGGATCAGGACAAAAGATGTAGACATAGATTGTGAATGATGGTACCCATGGTGACTGTTTCCATGGAGTTCAGCCATTAATGACAAAATATATAAATATATATATATATATATAGTTGCATTGGGGCGTGGGATTCTTTCTCTCTAGAAACATATACGGTTCTTTGACAGTTTGGGTTAACAATACAAAATGTTATTTTACTATAGTTCTGATTTGATTTTTGTTTTAAGGTAGGGGGTGGCAGTTAAATGAACTTTAAATTTAAATCAGCTGGAATCACAAACTGAGATGAATTTTATTTTTGAGGATCAAGCTGGAGTACAGAATAACACAGGCCGCCCTACACTGGGACAGTGTCTAGGAGACCGATGGATAGATGGATGGATGGACGGATGGATTTGCGGGATGTGGAAGACGGCCTCACCACACAGTCCCTTACGTCACCTTGGGCAGCGACGCGCGGGAGCCCGAGCTCTGCGTCGTCATGGTGAGCACGGTAGTGATGCCGAGGGCCACGCGGGCTGGGGCGGCGTCCATGTTGATCCAGAAGGAGACCCAGGACAGGATGACGATGAGCAGGCTGGGGATGTACATCTGGATCAGGTAGTAGCCCATCTGTCTCTCCAGGTGGAACTTCACCTCAATGCAGGTGAACTTCCCTGTGAAGAGTAAAGCAGGAAGCCCCCATCACTCAGTGGTGCCGAAGGAGCTCATGTTTCAAAATGCATTCAGAAGGGGCTCAATTCACCTGCAGGACTCCTCTGCAGAAGAGGAATGGCGTTTTGGGATCAGCCTTCAGCCCTGCATGCACCCACAACCCAACTGCCCCCACCACTACACCCACCACCCTGAGCCCCCACTATACCCCCCACAACCTTTCCCCTTGACCACACCCGCTCACCTTGCCCCCCCCCCCTCCCCACCAGGTCACCTGTGTTGTAATGCTTGGTGCAATAGTCCAGCTCCTTCTCGTCCTTCAGGATGAACTGTGGGAGTGTCAGGCCATCGGCCACCTGCACTGCTCCCTCCGCCAGCCACTCAAAGATCAGATCATTCATGGTGTACCCAACTGGAGACAGAGCAGCTATTACTGCACGTGTCATAAAGCCACAAACACAAGTTACAATTTCTGCTTAAAAATGATATCCCTGCATAAAATATACTGTACAGGCCTCATCAGCATATATATTAATTTCTCCTTTGCTGTAATTAAGACTAGATCATCATCACAAAGAAGTGTGTTCTGGCCACAATGAAAGACCTACGGACAAGAGACTCTGAATTAACATTCCCCAACTCCTCCAGTATTCTTTGCTCCATTCATTGATGGAGCTCTACATTTAATTATAGCCATAATTATTGTCTAACTTAAGAAAATAAGTCTTTTTAATTTGGTAGAAAGAAGTCAGTACTGTAGCGAAATAGGAGAGGAGAGGGCTGGGTTATCATACCCCTCCCCTGGGTGCCTGGCCCATTTTCATTGGCTCTGAAAGGTGTCAATCACTGAATGGGAAAAACAGCTTTCCAAATACTATAATTATAAATTTATAATAAACTATAATTTTGAGGCCTGAGGTCTCCATAGTAGGTGCTCGCCCTTCATGCCCCCATGGCTGCTTGCATTTCAAATGAATTCCCCCTGTATTTTACTTCCTTTGTTTTATATGTCTTCAAAGCAATGTGACTGCTGCAATAATTCACAGATTTCAGCTGAATTGGCTCCCAACTGCTACTCACAGCTTTCCAGCTGCATTGTGCAGGTTTGTACATCCATGGGGAAGTTCTTCAGGTCCATTGGACAGGAAAGGATGAGAGTCAGCCTGAGAAGTAATAAAAATATGTGTGTGTTATTATGAGTAAATGAGATGAAGCACTGTCAGGACAGGGTGCATCTAATCACGCCCCCCAGCCCATGTGCTGATTAATTATACGACATAGTGCCATATAGCATTTTCCTTCCTGCTTTTCAACCCACTGTGGACTGTCGATTGTTAGATTGTACTACAGCATGTGCGTGCAGGCAGGTCTCCTATCAAACCAGAAAAGGGGGGTGTAAGCACTGAGACATTGAAACAGGCCGGCTTGCTGGCTCGCTAACCCTAACCCTAACCCTAACCCTAACCCTAGCACTATGACCTCACACTCCTCCAGCACTGCATGTTTCATTCCCGGCTTCTGCTCTGTGTCCCCTGTACAGTTTGCATGCTCTTTCTGTTGCATGGGTTTCCAACAGGCACTGGGAGTTCCCCCTGCTGTCCAAAGGCATGTAGTTAGGTGAACTGGTGTGACATTTGTGACACTTGATCAAAAAGTTTGAACACCCCTGGAAACTACCCCCCTCTCTCTCTCTTTCTCTCATACTCATGTCAACCTTGGCACACTGGAAACAGTGAAAACAGTTTAACAGTAAGAAATCCTGTACAATTTGGCGAAACCACAGAGATGAGTGATAAAAAACCTGTGCAGTTTGGTAAAAACAAAGAGGTGAGTGATAAACCTGTAAAATTTGGTGAAAATAGTGAGAGGAATGACAAAGAACCTTTAAAATTTGGTGAAAATAGTGAGAGGAATGACAAAGAGCCTTTAAAATTTGGTGAATGATAAAAAACCTGTGTAATTTGGTGAAAACAGTGAGATGAGAGATAAAATCTGTGTAATTTGGTGAAAACAGTGAGATGAGAGATAAAACCTGTACAATTTGGTGAAAACTGGGCCATCACCAACTTAGGGTGGGGGGGGGGGGGTCTCGTATCACATCCATCCTACAGCAAATTATTATTGTGTCTGTGTTTGGTTTCTCTCCATGACATTTTGTAACATGCTTCATAAACTTCATTCACCTAACAGAAAAAATATCTAAGACAAGGAGATATATGCAAATAGAACTCTTCAGTAATACACAGCCAGTAGCAATTAGTACTCCAGTTAAATATTATGATGTTTTCAAGTATAATCAGCACAGTGAGAAAAAAGTATCATTTAAAAATATGCATTTAGCAAAACAGAACACACCCAAACATTTTCTCGAAAGAAAGTTGCCTATGTTGTATCCTCCATGTCCAGCTAAAGGTAAGTGACTGCTTTGCTCATGCATAATTCATCTCTCTATCTTTATTTAACAGGATTACCTTAAGGGTATTGGGACTGCCAGGACACATTACTTGTGTCACAGACATCTATTATATTGCTCTGTCTGTGAGGGTGTTCGGTCTCTATGCTTCTGAAGCTGGAAACGTTCTCAGAGCTCTGCCGAGGTCAGGCCAGGTGCTCTGTCTGTGATGGTATTTGATCTCTATGCTTCTGAAGCTGGGAACATTCTCAGAGCTCTGCCGAGGTCAGGCCAGGTGCTCTGTCTGTGATGGTATTTGATCTCTATGCTTCTGAAGCTGGGAACATTCTCAGAGCTCTGCCGAGGTCAGGCCAGGTGCTCTGTCTGTGAGGGTGTTTGATCTCTATGCTTCTGAAGCTGGGAACATTCTCAGAGCTCTGCCGAGGTCAGGCCAGGTGCTCTGTCTGTGATGGTATTTGATCTCTATGCTTCTGAAGCTGGGAACATTCTCAGAGCTCTGCCGAGGCCAGGCCAGGTGCTCTGTCTGTGAGGGTGTTTTGTCTCCATGCCCCAGAAGCTGGGAACATCCTCAGAGCTCTGCCGAGGTCAGGCCAGGTGCTCTGTCTGTGATGGTATTTGATCTCTATGCTTCTGAAGCTGGGAACATTCTCAGAGCTCTGCCGAGGTCAGGCCAGGTGCTCTGTCTGTGAGGGTGTTTGATCTCTATGCTTCTGAAGCTGGGAACATTCTCAGAGCTCTGCCGAGGTCAGGCCAGGTGCTCTGTCTGTGATGGTATTTGATCTCTATGCTTCTGAAGCTGGGAACATTCTCAGAGCTCTGCCGAGGCCAGGCCAGGTGCTCTGTCTGTGAGGGTGTTTTGTCTCCATGCCCCAGAAGCTGGGAACATCCTCAGAGCTCTGCAGAGGTCAGGTCAGGTGCTCAGTCTGTGAGGGTGTTTGTTCTCCATGTCCCTGAAGCTGAGAACATCCTCAGAGGTCTGCAGAGCTCTGGCCAGCTGATCTGACTCTGAATGCTTAGACGGAACATTCATTCAATCGGACCGCAGTTCAGAATGTGGATTTTCAATGTTCACTCATCAAATTTCTCCTTTTGGCAAGGCTCAGCTCTGACCTTAAACTTCAGCTATGTTCCTCTCACTGGAGAAGGATTCAGAGCTGAGATCCCTCTGAAAGCTTACTCCATGTCTGTAACCTTGCTATGTAATAAATCTATTCTGCCGAAAGGTGTGACATATTATTATGCAAACCTGGCTATTTAACAGTGGCTATTGTTGGTACATTAGTTTGTCATTACTGAGATTGATCTACAATGACTCCATCTAAATTGGTATGATGGCTCTGTGACAGGTAAATACTGGAGTGACGATAAGAAATAAAGAAATCTAAGCAAGCTGAATAAAAATAAACAATAATACAAAACAAATTAAGAAGCCAAAGCTAGCTCAGAACATTCTGTCCATCCATTCTGCCATCCATGCAACTTCAAGCACATCTAGAAGACGGTCATTTCTAAGAATGGGGCCAATTTTAGAAAACACAGTGCAGGGAACACCTTGGTTTGGATGTCAGTCCCTGTGAATTCTGGCTATAAAATCGAATTTAAATGTCTAGTGTGAAACTGAATCTTCTAAAAAGGACACGGATCTCCTGAGAAACAAATGTGCCTAAGTGCATATTTCTGGACTGCAGGAGGAGGCCTGGTGCATTATGCATGCAACCTCACTCACAGAGCAGGGGTAGGATCTGAAGCAGCACAACGTGAGGTGTCAGGCAGGATTACTAGCCACTGAGCCACCATGCCAGGCCAAAAACACCACCCTATAAAAACATCACTCACAGCCAAGCTTCACCTGATGCTGTAGAGCACATTCCCATTCTTGAAGATCCTCAGAAGCTTGTTGTCGGTGGTGACGTCATGGAAGTTAGCGCCCTTCTCGTTAGCGAAAAAGAGATCGGGCTTCCAGATGGAGTCGAGCATGGATGGGTCCAGGTCCAGTGAATCATCTGGGTACTCGCTGTAGGCCAGGCGTGGGTCATTCCATTTCTGTCTCAGGAAGATGTTCAGCCTGTAGTCCTAATGAGAGCACAGGAGATATGAGCCACTCTCTCATATGCTTTTCACGCTTTTTGTAGCTCTATTTCTGCCATGTGGCCCTTCAGCTGTAATAGAGAGACACAACCAGAGTCCATTTTCCAGCACCATGCATGCTACCACGGAATCCATGCATCAGTTTCCCAAATCTCCTCATTCCACCCAGGACTGCAGTGAGCCAGGAGCCTACACCAAGAAGACAAAGGAGTCCCCTGTGTGGAACGGCACTCCCCTTGGTCTCTACCTGCAAAATCCAATTTCAATTCCTAGTTCATGTTTCATTTTAAACTTATAACAGGAGACTAACACCAGTGTTCTCTTTATCTATATGAACACTATATTGCCAAAGGTATTGGGACACCCCTCCAAATCATTGAATTTAGGTGTTCCAATCAGTTCCATAGCCACAGGTGAAATCGAGAACCTAGGCATACAGACTGCTTCAACAAACATTTGTGAAAGAATGGGTCACTCTCAGGAGCTCAGTGAATTCACTGTGGTACCGTGATAGGATGCCACCTGTGCAATAAGTCCATTCGTGAAATTTCCTTGATACTAAATATTCCACAGTCAACTGTTAGAGGTATTATAACAAAGTGGAAGCAATTGGGAACAACAGCAAATGCCACGAACTGGTAGGTCATGTTAAATCACAGAGCGGGGACAACATATGCTGAGGCACACAGTGTGCAGAAGTTCCCAGCTGTCTGCAGAGTCAATAGCTAGATCTCCAAACTTTGTGTGGCCTTCAGATTAGCTGAAGAACAGTGCATAGAGAACTTCATGGAATGGGTCTCCATGGCCAAGCAGCTGCATCCAAGCCTTACATCACCAAGTGCAATGCAAAGCGTCAGATGCAGCTGTGTAAAGCACGCCGCCACTGGACTCAAGAGCAGTGGAGATGTGTTCTCTGGAGTGACGAATCATGCCTCTTTGTCTGGCAATCCGATGGACGAGTCTGGGTTTGGTGGTTGCCAGGAGAACGGTACTTGACTGCATTGTGCCATATGTGAAGTTTGGTGGAGGGGGGATTATGGTGTGGGGTTGTTTTTCAGGGGCTGGGTTTGGCCCCTTAGTTCCAGTGAAAGGAACTCGTAATGCTGCAGCATTCAAAGCTATTTTGGACAATTTCATGCTCCTAACTTTGTGGGAACAGTTTGGGGATGGCCCCTTCCTGTTCCAACATGACTGCGCACCAGTGCTCAAAGCAAGGTTGATAAGGACATGGATGAGCAAGTCTGATATGGAGGAAATTGACTGGCCTGCACAGAACCCTGACCTCAACCCGATAGAACACCTTTGGGATGAATTAGAGCGGACACTGAGAGCCAGGCCTTCTCATTCAACATCAGTGCCTGATCTCACAAATGCTCTCCTGGAAGAATGGTCAAAAATTCCCATAGACACACTCGTAAACCTTGTGGACAGTCTTCTCAGAAGACCTGAAGCTGTTATTGCTGAAAAGGGTGGGCCAACTCCATATTTAAGCCTATGTATTAAGAATGGGAGAGATGTCATTAAAGTTTGTGTGTTTGTAAAGGCAGGTGTCCCAATACTTTTGGCAATATAGTGCATATAAACAAAACTTATCAGACTTATCAGAATCACTTATTTATATCTATTCTTTACACATATTTGACAATATAAAAATAAATATGATTTAACTATCAACTATTTTTGTCAGTAGATTCCTGGAAAAAAAATAATGAAAACTTCTTCTTTAAATTCTGTTGAAAATGCAGTAAAATTTCAGGTATTCCTTAACTGTTTGGTTTTTGACACAATGTGCAGAGCAGTCCAGAGGAAGTCTGCAACTCACCATTGTTGTTTTAACTATTGAACCAAAGCTGTTGATAAATGTTTCAGGTAACATTAACCTGTGGAACTGCAGGTTAGATAATAAATATGACATCTGCAAGCCTGCTTTATTTTTGGGACAACATGAGAGGGCAGAGCAGGAACACGTACCATAGTTGTCTCCGTCACAGAGCCGAAGCTGTTGATGAAAATATTGCACGTGACATTTACCGGGGGACCTGCGGACACAAGGGGGGGGGGGATAAAGGCAATGAGGGTGGGGCAGCCGGACAAGAGCCAGGGCGTCTCCATTGAGAGCTCAGCACACCTTCAGGAGAAGCTTGATGCCAAAATCCATCAACCACACACTCAGCACAGCTTAAAAGTGGCTTGTTGTCATTCTGCTATTTTCAGTTAATTATTCATGTTGGCTTTCATAAAAAGCACCTTGACATTAACGAAAAGCTGACAGTGGATCTTTATTTCCCTGATTGTGATGTCAACCAAAGCCATTCTTTAATTATGTTTAAATTACTCAGTTCCATGGAGGCAATTCATTATAAAGTCAATTTAATATCTTAACAAGCTTCCAGATAATGTTTTCTATGGTCATGGTCTAGAGAAGTATTCAGTCTTTTAAATGTTAAAAATCAAAATCCATAGTACTGCATGTAAAAGTCATCGTTGAGAGTTTTGTGATGTATGAGGAAAGGATTTGGCACGTACACAGACGTTCAACTTAGGGCTGGAAATCTCTTTTTTTTCAATCACCCATCCATCCGGCTTAAAAAGTCAAGCTCTGTTGTCAGAGGGCACACTCATGTGAATCCCGCCTGGCGGGTGTCTGTGGACTATGTGGTCCAGATATGCGCACAACACTACCTCTTACTTAGAGCTGGTTCGCACCAGCAGGACTCATTAGACTGGATCTAGCATGTCTGATACAGCATGAGGTACCTGCAGGAAGAAAGTGCTTCATAATTAATCAGACTCCAAGCGTAAAGGTTGCTGAGATCACTAAAACCCTCTTCTGGACTCAATAATGAGTCTCCTTAATGCTGAATGGACCTGGATTGTAAAACTGAGGACCTATATATACTGTAGGCCACTTATTCCAAACAATGCTGATGCCAGAAGGTGGGACGAAATTCAAATAAGGGTGAAAACACAATTCAAAGTGTTTAGTGATTTTAATTTCTCAGTAATAAATTTAAAACTGTGTTAATTTAAGTTCAAGATTCATGATGAATGATTTAAGAATGTATGGCATTAAATAAATGTATAATTAATTTAACTGAAATTAAGCAATGGTAAAGTAAGAATATGCATTTTTTATCAACTTTAAGCAAAATATTAAACACAATGCAATTAATAAGTGGGTGTATTAAATATTTCCTAATGTAGGAAAACATATATTTTGAAATACATACTAAAATAGGTTCTATTACATACTGTCTTGCTTTTTCATCTGCAAGGTAACTGAAGACAAACTGTAAACATGATGCTAATTTTACTGATTTCACCCATAGCATCTCTGCAGTTCTCAGGATGAACAAACAGTCTGTTTAATTTCAGCAGCACAATACTGAAAGCATGTCACAGACAGATATTATATTGTTTTTGAGGGCCAGCGTGGGAGAGACAAACACATATTCAACCTGTTAAAGCAACAGTAGTGATTTTCATGTCTTGGGCTTTTTCTGAAGTCACAGGTTCCCTGGGCTTTTCCACAGTCCACAGTCAGGTGGCTACAATGAATTCTATTAAAATAAAGAGGCTTAAACAAATTACTGCATGTAACAAACCAATGAAAAGTAGGTCAGTCAGTTGTGCAATTTTGACCACACAGGTGAACCCAGAAGCCTGCTCTGCTTGCAGAATCCTCAGCTATCTTTCTGCATAGAAAAATGTAACATACACAGATCTTAATGTGTATCACTGCACACCTCAGGCTGCTGAGCTAATATGCAAAGCATTTACAAAGTAACCAGACCATCACTGTGTGAAAGAGCTAAATAAAAGATTCAACAGCAGGCCCCAGAAACAGGCTCCAAGCAGAATTGTATGTGTTATTCTCATCAGTCCTACAGCCAAAGATGCTTGTTTTAGGGATCAGCTGTAATTTCAAACGTAATCAGAGGCAAGGATAATTGTTTTCTTTGAAGACGTGCCTGTAAATTTAGGAGAAGACTGAGGATGTTTGGGAAAATAGTAGAAGCTGTAAGCTGGAAATCTAAAGCACAAACATATTCAGTAGGAAATAAAAGAGAGAGGATATGTGTATAAGCTTCACTGACAGGTGCCGACCCAAGTACTTCTGAAGAAGCACCTACTGTATAAGAACTGTTATGGTTTAGCAGAAATACAGGACTTTGACTAGAAATATGGTTTATCCAGAGTTGAAAGATGGTAGACAAAGCTAAGCAGAACTGGTTTGGTTTGATAAAAGAGAAAACCTCCCTTTCAAATTCAGGGATAACAGGTTTTACACAAGATGTTCTGTAATTGTGGAAGAGCCTTTGCTCCTGGTTTACTGGTAAATCACTGAAAGTTTACGTGTATCTTTGAGAAAATGTTCAGCTTTACTGCAGCCAACCCCAGCTGCTACCTAGGAAAACATCATTCATACTATGTGGTGAGTTCATATTGACCAGTAAACTGCAAAAGGGGATTTGCTTACTCCTCCTCAAACACAATTGAATAATGATATTCTCTTTTATGTCCTTTCAGTACAAAAATATCTATATGAGTTCATCAAGCTGATGCATGTTTGATCTTCCATTTCAATGTGCCCCCAGTCTCTTACGGAAACATCTAAGAGCCAGAAGCTCCGAGGGTGGGAATATTACATTATTCCCATTCCTCTGCACACCCAACAGCCTTCCTTGTGTTAGATTTCCTCTGACTACTAACCAGCTGGACAATATGATGCCACCATTGTGTCTGTGAGTACTTTCACGCTCCTCAGTCACTTCCACTGTATGCGACTCCCAGCTGAAGCCCCATAACTTCACATGTGAGCAAATCACTCGGGATTATACTTCCGAATGGAGCTATCATAAATTCCGGTGCATTATGGGATTTACTGGGAAATCAGTATTATAAATATTTGGATCATTGTTATTAATAATGATGATTATTATTAACAACAACAACAAAACTAACAAACAATAACAACAACAACGGTAACTAGAAAGGGAAGTTTGTGAACAAACCGCATGTTCACTTGAAAAAGCCAGCTACATAAATTTAAATTAAAATGAATGAAATCTGATTGGCTCTTGGAGGCTTCTCCCACTTTCCCGAACCTTTAGCCGCAGTCAGCCATTGTCATACTGTGCATCAAAAACCTGGAGGGACTCTGCCATCCAAAATTGGAGAAAAGCAGCAGTTTAAATTTTCCCGTTAAAATCACCAAGAGAACTTTGGTTGTTGGAGTCTCCGCCCACTTTTTCAAACCTTGTACCGCAGTCAAGGTACGGAGAAGTGTGGGAAGTTTGATGACTGTACACTGTAGGAGAACAAACATTTCAGAAATGGGGGGGTGGAGAATAATAAAATGAATAATAAAAAAATTATAATAATAAGCTGAAAAAAATTATATCTTGGCCAACGTAATAAGCATTTGGGAAATCCAAATCAAATCAGTGCAAGTCTAATCTAGAAGTTTGTGATTTATATAAATAACGATAATGCTCGACAAATAAAAGATCAGATAAAAATCTTTTTTTTTTTCATAAAGACAACTGTGATCCATACATTTTTATGCAATGAGAAATTTGACATTACATTTGGTCAAGTATTAATGTTATCTTTCTGGCGTATGTGAATATCGACACTATGAAGACACTACCGATGTTCAAATTAAGTCAGCATTTAACACAGACGAGAATGTCTCACAGCCTAAGTGAAATTAAATGTAGCGATCAAAAAATAAAAGGATACCTTATAGTTTTTCTTTACCATTCCCCCCCCTTTTAAACCACTTGTACGTTTCATGTTAATATGTTTGATTTACTTCATCAGCCAGGAGATGCTTCCTGAAGCTTCCCAAGCCTGATGTATTAAAGGCTAGAAGGGAAACCTGTGTGTGTCCAGGAAGGATCTTTCTGCTTTCTGCAGGCTGAATGATCAGCCACAAAGATGTGGGCGCCTGCAGGTTACCAGCACTGCAATGACTTATTGACAAGAACAGATCTCAGGGCGGGATCATGTTTCATTTTCCAGCTGAGTGCCTCGGCAATCTTACTTTACACTGACTTCAAACCAAATGTTTTGCTCATACTATAGCTGCAGAAGACCAGCTACCCTGATATGCATTATACTCATCTATACTTCCCAAAATCGATCTTTTATTTTATGAAAATTAAACTGTTACATTCAATGCTTAGATTTAAGGAATACAACATGTAAAATGTACCTTTGAAATTAGGCCTTATTCGTGCATCATAGCCTGATGTTCTACCCATTAATTTGTCCAAAAAGTCAGAGGGAGACATAGTGGATGGTGACCCTCTACCCGAAGATCTGAAGTCATGTTCCTTGCCATCAATCACCCTAAAAGAAACAGGGAAACAACAGATTACAGTACTTCTCAGCCAGGCATGCAACTGTGCAATAGACGGTTTGCTACAAAGATCCATTCACTGCTCTATGTTACTGTGGTACAGCTCAATAGGCAGGATCCAGGCATAAGCAGAGAAGGAAGCTACCTAGGGCTGCACTGGCACAAGGGGCCCCAAAAAAGTTATAAAATATAAAAATTCATTCATATATTTACTTGATAAATAAGAATAATTACAAACTCAAAATAATAAAACCATATACATCAAATTAAAATGTTCATACGCAGGCAGAAGCATGGACAGCTTTAGCTGTAGGCAGAACAGGCAGCTGCCTAGGAGACCTCAATTACCTGTGCTGGGGAGGAAGTGAAATGGTCATCAGTTTTCATTGTAGGGGGGTCTCCAGAGTAAAGATTTGCCTAGGGCCCCTGAAAAGGCAGGTCTGGCCCTGACTGCGCAATAATAATCAGAAAATAAAAATACTGAATTCTGTTAAATTAATAATTGATAATACATATGAATATGAAAAATGTCATTATTAAAGATATCAGTTTAGTTTCTTCCAAATATAATTTATCAATGAGAATGCACAAACGCACACACACAGGCCTACACAACACACAGGCATGTGAGTGTGCATACGTGTGTCTGCGTGTGTGTGCACGCGCGCGTTCTCGTTTCCCCCCAGGCTTATGGTAACGTCAGGATGGATGGATGCACCCTACGTGTCGCCTGTATGGCAGTATTATCATCTGCATGAAGGACACGTCTCCCCGAAAAGCTTCTCCCTCCACACACGCATTTAAGTTGGTCTCTTTCTTTCCCCAGCGTCCGTCCACCGCGTTTGCACCGACACCCAGAGGCAACAAGACAGAATTACTCCGGATGCTCTGGAATACAGGAACCCAGAATCTGGATGGCAGTGCTGGCATGAAGAGTGTGCGATTCAAGGAAGTATTTAATTTAGTCGGTAGTGTTTTAATAAAAGTATTTATTTGTTTCTTCGTGTTACGATTTTTCAGTGCAACATCACAAATATAAAACATAAATATAACTGATCAATGTATAGTGATGTCTTGTCAATATGCCGTAATGGTTATTATATCAAATGTAACACAGATGGATCTTCATGTAAGTGCTTATTTTCTTAAATAAAACCTTAATTATGAAATGTAATAATTCGCTGTTAAAATTAAGCGGCACATGGACCCGCAGTTTTGAATTGCGATTTTTCTGCGTACTATCCTATAGCCTACTTCCAGTTAACAGTATCAGTCCGGTGATTTGACGGTGAACTCATTTCGGGTGAATCGAGGCAATCTGGGAAAACCTTTCTAATTGAAAAGTAGCACAAAGGTAAAGAAACTGCACGGCTCTCTGGAGGCGTCTTTCGGTTCCAGAGCAAATTTAAGGCAACAGAGATGTGAGCAACAATCATAAGAGTAGAAGAAGTTCCACATACCTGAAGTTGCTGGTCTGTAGGAAACCCAAAAACAAGACTGGGAAAAACTGAGCAAGGGGGCGACTCATCCCTTCAGGTTTTTTAAGTTATTTTGGCACTTGTCTGTTCTGTCCCATGCGTGATTGTCGCTCAAATATAAGATCCGCAGCTTCTCCGAGCAGCTGAAGCGCAGTTACGTATCTTCGCTAGGAGCATGCGAGGAGCAGCAGGTCTTCTACTTCTTAGAATCATAGTTCACTTTAGTTCTTCGCTGATGCTAAAGCTTCCAGTCTTTTGTAAAGAACCTTTTATAAACATAAATTAGGACGCACCAAATCATTATTACACTAAAAATAACAAGTTGCAGTTCAACACGCTTAATTAAAATCGTGGATTATGCAATTGTGTCCCCTTCAAAACGATATTAAAAGCCTTCCGGAAATAATAGTGCAAGGGTTTTGCGAAATTACTGAATTAAACGCAAAGCTCACCGACTGCCTGAGACGCGCGTTTAGGCGCTTTGATTCATCATAGCCATCGGACAGCTCCTGGTTAGTCAGAGCGCAAGCGCACGACAAGACCCGGGGACGTGAGCGGAGTCTCAACATGACATGACAAGTGACTCCGGACTCCGGCACAGCGTCCACGCCGCTTCAACTGTATACATAATGTGTGTCGTCGGTGTGCCATTAACTTGGGAAGCGAATACACAGTAGACCGTGGTATGCCAGCAGGAATTCTGACATCACATGAGAAACCCAATGACACCCAATGATAGGTCTGTAATGTATAAAATGCAATATGAGGATATTATGAACTTAAGGCTAAGCGCTTTACTGCCGTAGAAATGTATAAAATGGCTTTCTCAACAATAAAACTTAACAAGAATCGACGTCCGCAATTACCCATGCAAATATTATTTAGACGTGAAAAATTGCAACATTAAGTACAACTTTATGTTAGTGGTGGAATATTTCCTGTCAATTTATAGCCAGCAGATGTGCACACCAGCGTATATATACATATATTCTCGTAGGTATGCATATACTATATATGAATAACACAAAAATCGTATACATACACTACTTAAATGAATTAATATATAAACCTGAATATATACATATGTATAACGGAATCTGACCTCATGTCTCTATTTATACCTTCAGTGTGCTGTATTTATTCCTGGTGACTCGATCTTAATTGTGTAAACAAAAGGCACAATAGCAAAATGCAGCAGGGAATGGATTTGGTACCCCGGTTACCCTGGAAACAGGCTAGCTGCATCCTTGAAATCGTGGATTGTTCCTGTTTTAGAATGACGGGAGAGCCTTGGTGGGTCATGCTTAGTGGGGCTGACACACCCACACAACAAGAGTTGGAATTCATTGCCACTGAGTCAGAGTGACTTGCTGCTATTTTTGTTCCACTGCTAGGAATAATATTGGGAAGGTTTAAATACGCTATACAGCTAGTGGATAAACTATAGCTATTCTTTGAAGTGACCATTCTCGATTTTCGAAAATAGGCTTACATATGCAGCATTACCGCCACCACTTGACCAAGGCTTGATTGTGTGCAAGTTTTCATTCATTCATTCATTCATTCATTCAATGATTATACTTACTCATATTTATTTTTTCGTATCAGTCGCTAATTTAGGTGCACTTTTAATTGACAGGTACCTGAGTATTCTATCACTATAGGAAGCTTAAATCATATCACTATAGGAAGCTTAAATCATTGAGCTATTAATGTAACAAACCAGAAGAAGTTGCAAATGTGTGTGTGTGTGCATGTGTTGGGGCTTGGGGGGGACCTTTTAGGGTGTAATTTTGGTGATGCTCACAAGCTGAGCACTGCAGACACACCTAGCGAGGCCCCCTGTAATTTGCAGTCACGCTGGCTATAGAGCCACATGTGATTGTGCTGCTGCACAGTTTGACGAGCCTCAAGTGCTTTAAGCCTGCAAATTGGCGTCTACTGACTCCTCCACAGACAGCTACAGCAAAAGAAAGGTATTACCCATTCCATCCACGCTGCTCTCCTACCTAAATTACAAATGCCATTTCAAATAGCTCACTGCGTGCTGCATTGTTACTTATATTTTATTGTCATGTAAACACTTGTTAGTCATTTTGGAGGAATGCTGTTGTTACGATTACCATCCATCCATTCATCCATCTCTCCATCAGTAGTGATACCATTTACATGCCCATGTCACATCTCTCCCTAATTGGCCAAATAAGTAAACGGGCCCTTGAGGTCTGAGGTTTGTCCCACCTGTCACAGCTTTCCTGACTCCTTCCCATGGGCTTTAAATGTCACTGAGATTTTCATTGCCCTGGTAAATGGCTTTTGGCTTCACATTAGCACCTCCATCTTATATTGTTTGAAAAATAATCGACATCCATTCTGTTATAGATAATGTAGAACTTTGCTTCCACTTAAAAATGTGTCTCTGTCTGTTCATAGCTGCCATTTACTTCCATCCATTTTCTGCAACCACTTGTCCTATTACGTTAAAAAAATAGCTGTAAAAAATAGCTGAATGTCAAATTGCAGTTCCCACAGTTATAGCTGTTCTGTTGTTATTTTCACTAAAGGAAATGCAGTGTCTTCAATCATATGCTACTTCCCACCATCATAAACTAAACATGAGATCAGATTTAGACATGTATTACCATGCAAATAGAAATGACTTTTCATTACAGAAATGTTACATGCAAACATCGACTACATGTAGAGGTTTGCAGCTCATTCCTTTTCTCAAGGAATCCCGCTAATTCCCAAACTGCTCCAGTCAAAAAGGCTGTTCAGACACTTAATTATTACTGCACAACCCAGATAAGGAGTCAATTAACTTGACAGGAAAGGAATTTATTCATAGCCAAGAAAGAATAAAATTTGTCTTTTCCACTCCTCCAGTATAATTGTTGCATACGTACCTTCACCATAAAAATGTAGGTAAGACTCATCTTAAGCCTATTAATTACCATAAAAAGAAAACAGGCCACTTTGTGTTGATGCTAAATGGTTCTGCCTTCCTAGCAAGAAATCAAGAGACGCTTTCGATTCAGAAAGTCGAAAATATATAATATGAGGCAATGCAACAGAGCAATGTGTAACGAGGGGTAATGAGACAATATTTCCAATTTATATTGGTTGATTTTTTATATATGTAGAAATAAGCATTAATTTTGACAGTTCATAAAAGCCTGAAATCTCGTTATCTGGTGCAACAGTCACGGCTCATAAACGTCACCTTCCAGACACATGGAGAAACATTTCCCCTCAAAGGATGTAATCTGTCTGCTGAGACTGAGTCCCAGAGGCATTATTTAAACCAATTATCCATCTATCAACCAAATGCTTGTCCTGGACAAGGTCACAAGGGGTCTGGATCCTGTGGAACTCTACATGACATGGGAAGAACTGACAGACTCCACACACACAGAGGGCAGGTAAGGTTCATACTCCCAGGCCAGACCAGGAACTACTTAATTTTTTTTCCCAATAATTTCATTAATCCGTAATCTTTTTAATCACAAAAAGAAATGTAGACAAATAAAAAAACATTATGAAAAGGTAATGTGATGCAATCGTCCACCAGAAATCTGTTGTATGCCAATAGGGGGGCAATCAGAACTACACAGGCAGGCAGTAAGCGTAGCTTCCATGTTGTCAGTCCCTAGGAATGCCAACGGGGATGCCCCTCTTGGCCTCTAACTGCCCCAAGCAGGGAGCAGAACTGTCTGGGCTGGAAATGAGGTCGGGGAGAGAAGAGAATGATGAGCAAATGGTATCTGTTTGCTGTGTGCCTATACTCAGTCTGTTTGCTGTGTGCCTATACTCAGTCTGTTTACTGTGTGCCTATACTCAGTCTGTTTGCTGTGTGCCAATACTCAGCCTGTTTGCTGTGTGCCTGTACTCAGTCTGTTTGCTGTGTGCCGATACTCAGTCTGTTTGCTGTGTGCCTGTACTCAGTCTGTTTGCTGTGTGCCGATACTCAGTCTGTTTGCTGTGTGCCTGTACTCAGTCTGTTTGCTGTGTGCCTATACTCAGTCTGTTTGCTGTGTGCCTATACTCAGCCTGTTTGCTGTGTGCCTATACTCAGCCTGTTTGCTGTGTGCCTATACTCAGTCTGTTTGCTGTGTGCCTATACTCAGCCTGTTTGCTGTGTGCCTATACTCAGGTGACTTGGAGGGTGTCTGCTTCGGGATCCGGTGCTTGCTTCCCTCCTGGGATGTTCACATGCACCATCCACTCCTGTGCCCTTTTGCTCACCATGATAGCAGCCACTTGAAGTGTTACTTGCAATCATATTCTATATTTATTTACATATAATGGTCTCCAATATATTGGCTAAGATATGAAAACTAGGTCAGTAGCACTTAGGGTATGAATCATTAAGAATTATATGATAGTCAAAGGTCCATAACCTAGCATGTGCAAAAAAGCACGTAAATCAGCATGGAGCTTCTATGGCATGTATGAACTATGACATGTGTGAAATATGGCATGTATGAACTATGGCATGTATGAACTGTGACGTGTGAAATATGGCATGTATAAACTATTTCATGTATGAACTATGCCATGTGGGAAATGTGGCATGTATAAACTATAGCATGTGTGAAATATGGCATATATACACTATGGCATGTATGAACTATGACATGTGTGAACTATGACATGTGTAGAATATGGCATGTATAAACTATGGCATATATGAACTATGACAGGTGAAATATGGCATGTATAAACTATGGCACATATGAACTATGACGTGTGAAATATGACATGTGAACTATGGCATGCGTGAACTATGACATGTGTAGAATATGGTATGTATGAACTATGACATGTGAAATATGGCAAGTGTGAAATGTCTCGCCTATCAAATGCAGTACTAGCGGTTGGACCCTTGCAGTTGGATAATTAAATCTCATATCCTGGCGCATATTTTTTTTTCTCCAAAAAGGTATGTTGTTCATGACAGAAAAAAATGCATCCAAAAATCCCAAGTCTCCTGTCAAAAGGAAAGCAAACCCCTGTGGCGAGTTTCATCGGTGATCAATTGCCACCTACTGTCAAGTTATCTGCTCAAGCCCAGCTAGTCTAGCGTGAACTCCCTGCCTTTTTTCATATCATCACTAGGAGATGATGTGTATCATGTCGCTATGAAGTAAAAATGGTGCCCCCTTGTGGAAGAGTGTTGTCTAGACCTGGGGTGGGGAACCTGTTCCGTGGAGGGTGGGTTTGTTGGATGACCTCTCAATCAGCCAATAATAAAACAGCAGTTCTCAAGTCCAGTCCTGGGGACCCACTGTCATTGGCTGATTGAGAGGCCATCCCAAAAACCTGCACCCACATCAGCCCTCCATGGAACAGGTTCCCCACCTCTGGTCTAGACTATACTGAATACATCTGTCCTAACAGGTGCAAAGCTACAGGTTTATCTAATGGAAAAGAGGGTTCCTGAATAATAATTTTTAAAGTGAGCACTTCGAGAACAAGCACCTTGTTCAGGTGTGACAAATGGTGGCTGTAGTTTGGGGCTAATGTCAAACCAAAACAGAAATCACTACTGCAAGCTCTAGGGTGCAAGTGAGCTTAAGTGAACAGATACAGTCACCCGACTCGGCCTTTCAATAAGTCATAGGGCACAAGAAGGAGTCCGCTCTGCACGTGTGCGATCACTCTCACACAACCACACACTATGTGTGATATACACATGCTAATGTCTTTGGAATGCTGGGAGAAATTAAAAATCCATTCATCTTCTAAGCACTTATCCGCAGAGTCACAGGGAGGAATTTGACATGATTTCCTGAAATGCTAATAATACGTGTTTGATTTATGTTTGATCCATAAATCAGGTGTGCCATAGGCTTTTGTGCAGTAGCACATTCTGGAGGCTGTCATCTGTCACTAGACTTTAGAAGAATCTAGAACCAAGGCTCATGCATTGGTTCACCTCTGATAACTAAACAGCAGATACCTTAATGGTAAAGGGAGGCACTTGCTCTTTCTACCGTGGGGCTGGAATAGCGATATAGCCCATACTTTAGTAAGCTGGGCTACACCAAAGTCAGACTGACATTCACATATTATCATCACCAGCAGCAATTATCTTGCCATGAGCCTGTCATAGCTGTCTTTCCCACTTCCTCACTTGTTTAACCTAAATTCCAAAAGGTTTGTCTGTTTCACTTTGAAGGGCAATTAGACATTAAAGCTCAGCCAACAGCAATGTATGAAGATAATGACAATTAGACACATTAATCAAAATATACAGTGTTCAATTTAAGGTCCCCAAGAACCTTTGCAGCCCCTGTCAAAAGTCGCTTTCACACTGAAGTTCCGGAACCTGTATGCAGTCAGTTGATGTCATGCTTGACTATTTTAACTTCAAAATCACAGAGGTTATTGGTAATTTAGCACCTGTCAAGGTCAAAACTTCTTTTGTCAAACATAAGGCACCATGGAGAAATGCTGCTACAGTTTCCAATCAAAAAAGATGCTGCAGAATTCTTGAGCTTAAATGGAGCAAAAGTAAACTGCAGATTGACCATGAGATTTACTCAGAAAGCTTGCATACTTAACTCTGTGCTAGCCAATGCTAGGCAGTCTAATTCCTATAAGCTCATTAATGGAAATGCCAACAATTCACACAAATTATTTGCTATCGTTGACAAGTTAACTAATCCCCAGTTAGAGATATCCCTTGATTTAGGAGCAGCCCAAAAATGTAATGAATTTCCTTATTTTTTCTGTCAAAAGATTGCAAGCATAAGGTCAGCCATAATCTCCACTCATTCGATCAAATTAAATACCAGTTTTCTATCAAAATATAGTAAAATTTAGTAAAATATAGTACACTTTCCCCATTAATGTCTGACTTCAATTGTATTAACTTATTGACTTTAAAGGAAATTGTACAACGTGTGAAGACTTCTACTGTACCTCTTCCACTGACATTGTACTTAGTCTTTTGTAGTAGCTTAGCTCTAGATTTCTTCAAATAGTAAACAGATCACTGGAAGCTGGAGTTTTCCTTGAAGCACTAAAGACAACCATTATAAAACTCCTGCTAAAGAAAAGCGACCTGGATCCCTCTGTCCTTCAAACCATACATGGACCTTTTCCTAATCTGCGTTTTATAGGAAAAATCATTGAAAAGCCTTTTTTCAGGTAATACAGATTCAAATGGACGTCTCTGTGTATATGTAGATTCAGGAAAACTCTGTCTTGGTATTGTTTGATCTTAGTGCTGTATTTGATGCTGTTGATCACAGAATGCTCCTTGATAGACTTAAAAGCTGGGTAGGACTATCTGGAGAGGTTCTAAATTGGTTCATGTCATACTTAGATGGCAGGGGCTTTCATCCAGGTATACTGATATAACCTGTGGAGCCCCTCAAGGATTCATTGTTGGCCCACTGCTCTTCAGTCTCTATCTGCTCCCACTTGGTCAAATTATCCGGGGAAGAAATATTGGCAATCATTGTTATGCAGATGACACTCGGATCTACTTGTGACTTTCTCCAAATGACCTAAGTCTGATTGATAAATTAGGTGAATGCCTAGAGGGAATTAATATCTAGATGTAGGGGGTTGTTGTCTAAAGGAGACTTGGAAAAACTTATTCATACTGCAATGCTCTTTTTGCTGGAGTGCCCAAAAAGACTATCAGACTGATGCAACTCATTCAGAGCTAGCCCTCCCACCCATAATTCAAGTTAAAAAAATAATCTATTTTATATTACAACCAGCAAGGCTTATCATTTTTTCTTTTTCCTGTTTTTATTATAAATTTTTATTTTGATATAATTACTTTAATATAAACTTTAACATAAAACATTCAGCTTTTACCCATTTTACAATTGAATAATTATGTAAGTAATTATGGTTAAGATCCCTATTTACGGGAATAACAAAAGTGCAGTAATCATTTTAACCTTCTGCTTTCAGATTAATCCCTTATCTAGCCAGTCACCATCTGCCCCGTACTATACTTTCAGATTAATCCCATATCTAGCCAGTCACCATCTGCCCCGTACTACACTTTCAGATTAATCCCATATCTAGCCAGTCACCATCTGCCCCGTACTATACTTTCAGATTAATCCCTTATCTAGCCAGTCACCATCTGCCCCGTACTATACTTTCAGATTAATCCCTTATCTAGCCAGTCACCATCTGCCCCGTACTATACTTTCAGATTAATCCCTTATCTAGCCAGTCACCATCTGCCCCGTACAATACTTTCAGATTAATCCCATATCTAGCCAGTCACCATCTGCCCCGTACTATACTTTCAGATTAATCCCTTATCTAGCCAGTCACCATCTGCCCCGTACTATACTTTCAGATTAATCCCATATCTAGCCAGTCACCATCTGCCCCGTACTACACTTTCAGATTAATCCCATATCTAGCCAGTCACCATCTGCCCCGTACTATACTTTCAGATTAATCCCTTATCTAGCCAGTCACCATCTGCCCCGTACTATACTTTCAGATTAATCCCATATCTAGCCAGTCACCATCTGCCCCGTACTACACTTTCAGATTAATCCCTTATCTAGCCAGTCACCATCTGCCCCGTACTACACTTTCAGATTAATCCCATATCTAGCCAGTCACCATCTGCCCCGTACTACACTTTCAGATTAATCCCTTATCTAGCCAGTCACCATCTGCCCCGTACTACACTTTCAGATTAATCCCTTATCTAGCCAGTCACCATCTGCCCCATACTATACTTTCAGATTAATCCCATATCTAGCCAGTCACCATCTGCCCCGTACTATACTTTCAGATTAATCCCTTATCTAGCCAGTCACCATCTGCCCCGTACTATACTTTCAGATTAATCCCATATCTAGCCAGTCACCATCTGCCCCGTACTACACTTTCAGATTAATCCCATATCTAGCCAGTCACCATCTGCCCCGTACTATACTTTCAGATTAATCCCTTATCTAGCCAGTCACCATCTGCCCCATACTATACTTTCAGATTAATCCCATATCTAGCCAGTCACCATCTGCCCCGTACTATACTTTCAGATTAATCCCTTATCTAGCCAGTCACCATCTGCCCCGTACTATACTTTCAGATTAATCCCATATCTAGCCAGTCACCATCTGCCCCGTACTACACTTTCAGATTAATCCCATATCTAGCCAGTCACCATCTGCCCCGTACTATACTTTCAGATTAATCCCTTATCTAGCCAGTCACCATCTGCCCCGTACTATACTTTCAGATTAATCCCATATCTAGCCAGTCACCATCTGCCCCGTACTATACTTTCAGATTAATCCCTTATCTAGCCAGTCACCATCTGCCCCGTACTATACTTTCAGATTAATCCCATATCTAGCCAGTCACCATCTGCCCCGTACTACACTTTCAGATTAATCCCATATCTAGCCAGTCACCATCTGCCCCGTACTATACTTTCAGATTAATCCCTTATCTAGCCAGTCACCATCTGCCCCGTACTATACTTTCAGATTAATCCCATATCTAGCCAGTCACCATCTGCCCCGTACTACACTTTCAGATTAATCCCTTATCTAGCCAGTCACCATCTGCCCCGTACTACACTTTCAGATTAATCCCATATCTAGCCAGTCACCATCTGCCCCGTACTACACTTTCAGATTAATCCCTTATCTAGCCAGTCACCATCTGCCCCGTACTATACTTTCAGATTAATCCCTTATCTAGCCAGTCACCATCTGCCCCGTACTACACTTTCAGATTAATCCCTTATCTAGCCAGTCACCATCTGCCCCGTACTACACTTTCAGATTAATCCCATATCTAGCCAGTCACCATCTGCCCCGTACTACACTTTCAGATTAATCCCTTATCTAGCCAGTCACCATCTGCCCCGTACTATACTTTCAGATTAATCCCTTATCTAGCCAGTCACCATCTGCCCCGTACTACACTTTCAGATTAATCCCTTATCTAGCCAGTCACCATCTGCCCCGTACTACACTTTCAGATTAATCCCATATCTAGCCAGTCACCATCTGCCCCGTACTACACTTTACGATTAATCCCTTATCTAGCCAGTCACCATCTGCCCCGTACTATACTTTCAGATTAATCCCTTATCTAGCCAGTCACCATCTGCCCCGTACTATACTTTCAGATTAATCCCATATCTAGCCAGTCACCATCTGCCCCGTACTACACTTTCAGATTAATCCCTTATCTAGCCAGTCACCATCTGCCCCGTACTATACTTTCAGATTAATCCCATATCTAGCCAGTCACCATCTGCCCCGTACTACACTTTCAGATTAATCCCTTATCTAGCCAGTCACCATCTGCCCCGTACTACACTTTCAGATTAATCCCATATCTAGCCAGTCACCATCTGCCCCGTACTACACTTTCAGATTAATCCCTTATCTAGCCAGTCACCATCTGCCCCGTACTATACTTTCAGATTAATCCCTTATCTAGCCAGTCACCATCTGCCCCGTACTACACTTTCAGATTAATCCCTTATCTAGCCAGTCACCATCTGCCCCGTACTACACTTTCAGATTAATCCCATATCTAGCCAGTCACCATCTGCCCCGTACTACACTTTCAGATTAATCCCTTATCTAGCCAGTCACCATCTGCCCCGTACTATACTTTCAGATTAATCCCTTATCTAGCCAGTCACCATCTGCCCCGTACTACACTTTCAGATTAATCCCTTATCTAGCCAGTCACCATCTGCCCCGTACTACACTTTCAGATTAATCCCATATCTAGCCAGTCACCATCTGCCCCGTACTACACTTTCCGATTAATCCCTTATCTAGCCAGTCACCATCTGCCCCGTACTATACTTTCAGATTAATCCCTTATCTAGCCAGTCACCATCTGCCCCGTACTATACTTTCAGATTAATCCCATATCTAGCCAGTCACCATCTGCCCCGTACTATACTTTCAGATTAATCCCTTATCTAGCCAGTCACCATCTGCCCCGTACTATACTTTCAGATTAATCCCATATCTAGCCAGTCACCATCTGCCCCGTACTACACTTTCAGATTAATCCCTTATCTAGCCAGTCACCATCTGCCCCGTACTACACTTTCAGATTAATCCCATATCTAGCCAGTCACCATCTGCCCCGTACTACACTTTCAGATTAATCCCTTATCTAGCCAGTCACCATCTGCCCCGTACTATACTTTCAGATTAATCCCTTATCTAGCCAGTCACCATCTGCCCCGTACTACACTTTCAGATTAATCCCTTATCTAGCCAGTCACCATCTGCCCCGTACTACACTTTCAGATTAATCCCATATCTAGCCAGTCACCATCTGCCCCGTACTACACTTTCAGATTAATCCCTTATCTAGCCAGTCACCATCTGCCCCGTACTATACTTTCAGATTAATCCCTTATCTAGCCAGTCACCATCTGCCCCGTACTACACTTTCAGATTAATCCCTTATCTAGCCAGTCACCATCTGCCCCGTACTACACTTTCAGATTAATCCCATATCTAGCCAGTCACCATCTGCCCCGTACTACACTTTCCGATTAATCCCTTATCTAGCCAGTCACCATCTGCCCCGTACTATACTTTCAGATTAATCCCTTATCTAGCCAGTCACCATCTGCCCCGTACTACACTTTCAGATTAATCCCATATCTAGCCAGTCATCATCTGCCTACTATACTTTCAAGAATACCGACTCTTTCTTTATTACTTTGCTTTTGTCCTTTTATTAAATATTAAACTTCCATTTAATTATATTTTTAACTTGACAGTTTAAGAGTTTGTAGCTGTTTTAATTGATTCCAGACTCCTGCAAGACTATGACACTTTTTTGTGATGTTTTGTGGGACACTAATGGCATTTCTAATTATAGTTAATTACACTTACAGGTATGAAATGCAAGCCACTTAGCTGTAATTTAGAATGACTTAATTGCCGATAGTTTTTGAAAATTGTCACAAGTCATGAAACTTTAATGAGGAAGAAACACACATACATTGCTGAACACCCCTCGAATTTCAGAAATATGGTCCCAACATGTCGATTGTTATTTGGACTACTGAGAGTGACTCACATTAAACAAAATAGAGCAGAATTACTGTCTTATGATCAGCAAACATGTAACCTGAGTCACCAGGTCTATTCACATCAGCATAAAAGTTTTTTGTATAAGAATATTTATTTCACCACAAAACAAAATCACACTACAGCAAAATTCATTATTAATTAAAGTCTTTGTGTTCATTATCTGAGGAGATGCACACAGAATGCAAAATGTCATATTATTTTCAGATGTTTCCCTCTTAGTCTGCTGTGCTTCTGCTATGTGAATGACAATACTGAAGTGCTATTTAGAATCAAGCAGCAGTCATGAATTCAAATATTTGTATTGATGCAGGGAGCCTGGCCAACACGTTGCTATGGCAACCTGGGCAAGTTTTCAGAGCCTGACATTGAAGAGGCCTGTTTGGTGTTTGTGGAGCGGGTTCCGTGCTGTATGCAAATGCCATGGCTCGTGAGGTGAGGACTCCTGGTCTGAAGATTCAGCAGACGCGGTGGTGAACATCTGCTGATCCTCCTCAGTTGAGGTCATGTTGCCTCATGATGGACATTCATTGAACTACTCCTGTTAGATTTTATCCTTCATTCTGGCTTTCAATGAAAACAGAGAAACACTATTGGTAAATGCCCAAATTGTCTGTGTTATGTCTCAGAATGTTTACCGGTGTCATCCAGTGTGTAAATGTAGAAGATCCCACAGGGTGAAGCAAGACAATTCCCATCTTTTTTAGCCATGTGTTTCTGTGGATTTTCTGTTTAAAACCTTAATGAAATCACCAGGAATCATACAGCTATTGTGTTTTCAATGGTTAATTCAGTTGTGAAGGGGCAGCACATTTTCTTCAGTGACAAAACCATGGTACTGTATATGCATGGGAGGTATGCATGGCTGACACCGTGTTCCTGAATTATGAGTTAATTCCAGATTACTTCAGTGGAAAGTTTGAATTAGGGCAGCTTTATTGCTTGTCTTTGAAATTTTTTCCAGGTTAGAACCAAACATATGACCCAAGATGTTTTGTTTTACACTGGATCATTGCAATAATTTAGGTTGGTAGAGAACTATATAGTTTATGTTTCATCCAACGTAACACAGCAGGTGCATGGATTTCCCCAAACTGCTGGTCTGTCTGTATCCTCTGGCTTAAATATAGTCATGCCTGGTTACTTTTATGAACAAGCATTTTGATATGATCCTTCTAATTCATTTGCCCGTAGCTCACAGTGTAAAACCATTATTTTTAGTATTGTTTTCAGAATTCATTAGTCATAAATAATTATTTTCCCTTTGCACCTTTTTTGAAAAAAACGTCAGTAACACTTTACTTGGAGCTCTCATCTAAAATGCACTATATGCATACTATATACATAATGCATTATAATGGTCGCCATAAGAAATAAGGATGATATATTGTTATATATGAGAGCTTCATAAAACATTGGTAATGCATAATAAACATGGCTAAAATGTGTTATGCCTTTCTATAAATATTTATAGTCATATTTAAAATTCTTTCTGAAAGCATTATAATGTGTTACAAATGTGTTCATAGATTCTTATAGACATGGCATTCATAGAAAGTGCTATCAAAAACTCTCATGGCAACTGCTACCATTCTAAACATAGAACTGAACCATAGATAAGTGGTGAAGACTGAACATAGAGTATAACAGATAAACGCCCGTCATGCTCTCCCCGGGCAACCATTGTGCTCTGTGATTGGTGTAGCTGCTTTCTTAACATGCTGCCTACTCATCTGCCACGTTACCACGCACAGCAGACGTGTGACACCAAGAGAATCAGCCGAGGCGCTCTGTCACTCATGAGCCATTCGTTTATTGCACGAGCAGTGGCCGTAAACACCATCACCATGGCAACATCAGCAAGACACACATTGATAAGGGGATTGGGGCTCTGACAACAAATTAATTCTCTGAGCTCCACATGTTTCCACTGGTGAGCACAATTAACCACTGCCAGTGTAATCAAGCACTGACTTTCACTGGCACTCAGCGACCATTATCAGAGATGGAAAATAAATACATTTAATCATCCGTCCAATTCAGCCTTGAAAACCATTTTTTCATTTAGAAAGAACAATATTACTGAAATTGGTGCACTTGTATTCTCGGTGGCCTAAGTCGTAAATGACATAACAATGGCAACTGATGCTGACAGCGCAACTGTACTAATGCTTCTGGACCTTAGTGCAGCTTTTGACACGGTTGACCATTCTATCCTATTTCAAAGACTTAAATCTGAAGTTGGGTTGTGTGGAATGGTGTTAAAGTGGTTTAAATCGTATTTGACTAATCGTTATCAATATGTTAAAGTGTCAGATACTTGAACTCCATCGACAATGTCACCATGTCAAATATGGAGTCCCACAGGGATCAGTGCTTGGTCCTTTGTTTTCTCTGTACATGTTGCCTTTAGGAAGCATAATGAGAAAACATTACTATCACTCCTATGCCAACGACACCCAAATTTACATTTCGGTTACAGTTAACGACACCACATCTGTTGTCAACTTAGCTAATTGCTTTAAGAAAGTCAAGACCTGGATGGCTGAAAACTTTTTATCACTAAATGCTCAGAAAACCAAGGTTCTGTTGTTTGGAGGCAGGTCTGCAGATAGGAATTGTATAATCTCTGCACTTCACGCCAAAGGGCTGAACTTTTCCATCAGCAGCTCAGCCCGTAACCTAGGTGTCATCTTACTGTCTCTCATTCTAATCTCATGTGGATGAAGTATCGAAGGCGTGCCTCTTATAGCCATGCCAAATTGCCAAATTGCAATTGTTTCTTATTATTCAACACACAGAGAAATTGATACATGCCTTTGTATACAGTAGCTTAGACTACTGCAATGCTGTTATCTGGGAGCATGCAATGCATATTAAATACCTTGCAGCGTATTCAAAATGCAGCAGCTCAAATTGTCACCAGGAGTAGGAGTTTTGAACACATAACCCCTGTTCTTAGCTCCCTGCATTGGCTTCCTGTTAGCTTTAGAGCTGACTAGTTCTCCTACTTACATATAAGGCACTTAAAGGTCTAGCTCCTGCCTACCTGACAGAATTACTTCAAGTTTGCAAGCCGCATCGTCCAATTAGATCATAAAATGCAGGTTTCCTTGTCGTCCCACATATAGAGTACCACTTTACAATAAGGTTTCTTTTTGCCATTTGTAAATGTTAGTAACTCATTAATAAAAAGAAAACTGTGTTATAACTTGTTTTAAATTGTCTATTAATACTTTACAAAGTGTTACAGCCTAATTAATAACCAGATTATAAACCATTCATAAACTCTTTATATGGGTAGTCTTATTGTAAAGCGGCACAAATAAAGTGAGAGTGGGCGGTAAAGCATTCTGCTACAGGGCCCCTATATTGTGGAATGGTTTACCAGCCTATGCTTGGGATGCCAATTCGGTCTCAATCTTTAAATCTCGACTGAAGACCTATTACTTCAGAATAGCTTACCTGCAACCCAACACACCATAACTATGGCTACTGATGCTGCTGTACATGTCATTTTTATCTACTATGCTTGTCCATTTATGTGTCAAGGCATGTTCTGACCATCCATGCTCTCTGCCTCCCCACATGTCCGGATGGTGCCTGGGGTGGGCACCATCAGAGCTGGAGTCCTGGTTCAGTCCCATGGAGGGATGACATCGTGAATGGGACCTATGAACTGTATCATTGTGGGTGCTCTGGATGGGATTCCCCTCGAGTTCTTGATTTTGTTAGGTTGCCTTGGCTGACACACCTCTTCAACATTGTGTGGATGTTGAGGACAGTGCCTTTGGATTGGCAGACTGGGGAGGTGGTCCCAAGCTGGTGCATAAACTCAGACTATAGCCACAGCTCCTCCGCTGACTCAGAGTCGAAGGAAGGCGACCCTCTCATTCACTGGGGTAAACTGCAATGTACTGGTGCTAAGCTGGGGGGGCTTTAAGTAGACCCACCCCTGCCTGCCGCCTCTCATGGGCAACTACTTCCAGAACCCTAGCCGTGCGTGACCCCGACTATATCTAGACAGAATCTCTCTAAATATTACATACAGCCCCACAATCAGTTTATTTAGCATCAGAAAGATTTACTCACAACAGAAAAAGAGAGGAAGAGCTGCCAGAGTTCCCTGTTTCCTGACATATTTTTACATGGAATATGTTGCTGCTCAGATTGATTCCAAGGCAAAACAATCTCCGAAGCTGTAATTCTGTTTGTAAATGGAAACCTATAAATCAAATTTGTAGCTTAAATGGCAGATGAGAGGAAATAAATCAGTGGAAAACAATCAGCCCTGTCATTTCCATCAGGAAAAATATTCTTTTACAATGGATTACTCAGATTTTTCCTGCAGATGATGTATTTTCTGTCTTGGTTGTAGATAACCGATGCTGTGAAATAAGTGGTTTGTGTAAAAGCTAAAATGTTGACGACCGCATGATCGCTCTTACAAGAGGGGGACCACCCCAGAAAAACACAACAAAACATTTTGCCAACGCACAGCAGTAGCAAGGGACAGACTGCCAGGACGTCTACATACTGTACGAAACGGTGGGCTGATGGGTATGTGGCAGAATATGTCTCCCCTCCCCCACTTGGCAAAATTTACTGTGGCATCGTGGGGGACCTCAAAGTCCAGGGCCAAATTTTAATCCCAATCCACTGCTGGCTGTATCCAATTTCATGTCCTGGCAATTCTTGTGTGTTTTCCTTTTTCGGACTTCAAAATATCTCCCTACTGTCATGGCTGAGCGCATACTGAACCAAAAATGTGCTTTCAAGTTTTTCATTGAATTTGTATTCAAACACACAAGCTTGCATTTGTAATTAAATATAGAAATGTCCGTGTCGTAATGTAAGCTTGTGAAATCTGTGAGCTGCTACTCAGATTGCTCTTCTTTTTCTTATTCTGGAGACAAGCATCACATGTCCAGCAGGTGCTCAAAATGACATCAACTGAATTACAAAATTCACCAAAAGTATAGATCTCACTTAGCAGATTGTGTGTATTCCTGACTGTATACAGGCCCGTAAATGTATTTTAGTTGACTCTCAAACTCTGACCTGTACATGGATATATTTTAAAATCCAGCCATCCATCCATCCATCCATCCATCCATTCTCCAACTGCTTATAATGTATGGTAGACCAATTGTAGTTAACTAAAAACATAATGTTTTGAAAACGTATACATTGAAAACACAAGATCAATACAGGCAGAAATGGGTTAGTCCATGTGATTGCCTGCCTGCTCCTTTGGAGACAATATCTTAATCACCAGGAGTCTCACAGGACGTACTTCCCTGCTGTTTTTCATCCTTCAAATCAATGTGCCACCTCAGTGCTGAAAGGAAGCACAGAGCACAAAACAGTGGCGGCCATTGCTGGTCAACACTGAGCTGATGAAGGGAATCTGAGGCCCAAAGAGTAGAGCCAGCTTTATTCCTCACCCAGTGACCAGTGATCCCACTTAAAATAAAAAGCAATCATTATCAGTTAGTCGTCTTCCTTAGCCCTGTATATACAAAGAGCTGCCTTAAAAACAAAGGGGAAGGTAGAAAAATGGTAGACACTGTGTGTGTAGCCCCTTCATCCATAAAAATGCCCCATGAAGACTTATGGGAACTCATGTCGGTGGAGCTGACAGAGGTCCGGATGTTGTCTTTGTTAAATCTGAATTTTAATGGACAACTCCTCTCGTTAGGCTGCAAAGGTAATGACCAGACAAGTGTGCCTTATTGGGTGTGTGGGAATGGTGACAGTATAGCAAATGGGACCTCAAATCATACCACATCTAACATTATTAACCAACCTAATAAAGAAACACGTTTCACAATGTGGATTGCGTATGAGTTCATATCCTGACAATATATCTAATTAATTGAGACACAGTTATTTGCAGTATATTGAATTTTTTCCCTGGTCCTTTTTCTGTTTTCATTAAATTAAAATGAGTTTCACATCTAATGACATTGCTTTGCGGTTTTTAAAACAGCTTCGAGGTCTCCGTGTTGAAGAGTGACAGAGGATAGTCATGCTTGCTGTTCCTTTTGAAAGCAGAAAAAGAGATTGGATACAATATGGTACATGCATCAATGTGATTTTGTGGGCAGCGTGGGGACCACAAATCTTTAGAAATCAATGACCTCAAAGTTCGGATGATAAATAAAGAATATACGGCCTCTGTGAACAGTTAAACAGGTTTTTGATTCATTGTAATAGGTTTGCTATATGAGCAGTATCCTGTGGGTCACAGTTGGCTACCCCACAGATTTGCTGGCAATAAAGTAACGAACATAATGATACCACCCTACAGTATGCTACTGGGACGTATTTCATTCTGTTCAAATGTTTATGAAAGGTTGTTGTTGTTAGTTCTATGCTGGTCTACTAGAGTTTAGCCTGACCATCACTGCCACCAATTCCTGACTTGACAGTTAAAGGGGAGACGGATTGGTTTATTACCCAAGGAAAGCATTTAGTCGTAGTTAGCATACAGTAGCTGTTAAAGCTTTGATATAGCAGACTAGTGGTTACTAATTTTATCATATGAGAGGCCTTAGTCTAGCTTTGTTGAACAAGGTACTTCAATTTGCTCAAATGAAACATCACGCAATATGGAGGGATTGAAAGCCCCAATGTAAAAGAAAACAATACAAGAGTTATATATTCTATGTATTATATTATTCACCAGTGACATAAATTGATGTAGCTAGCATTTCACCCAAAGCACCACTCCTGATTCCTCCTGTGTACTTCAGAGCAAAGATTCTCTAAAGCTTCATGTCAAAATCTTTGGTTCAGGTCAGACCATGCAATCCAAAAACAAAGGGGAGGAATCAGAGGAGATTGTTTACTGCTACACTGCCAGCAGACAGTCTGTTCTAATATGCAGGGGATCACATCATCTGTGGGGTTTCCATGTATCTTAGAAGGAATGACCTAAGGTTGAACCTGCAAATTGCTTTGAATGGAAGCAACAAAAAGCACTTCTCACTTGCCTTTCCTGTGTTATGCACCTGTGCACACCAACAGACCCTGTGATCAAATTCTTCAAGCACAAAAAGCATAAATATTTCTCTCCATTACTACAGTTTAGTTATTTATTTGAAGCCAGGTAAATAACCAGAAGTCTAATGTGCCTTTAACATAATCCTAGGGGAACTTTTAGGTCATTTACGAACTGTAATATCGTGGGTGCAGCCTTCAGTGCCACCCAACACAGGCCAAGGTGGATAACGGACACATTGATGGGTTTTTTCTTGATCCTTAATTGCACCTTACATCTAGCTTTTAGCCCACAAGTCAACTCTTTTCTTTTTTCAGTAATGTTAGTATGCCCAGGGGCATGGGCGTAATTTCCAGGGGGGTTAGGGGGGTCATGACCCCCCCAATAATCATGTTTCCCCTGTAATGGGTGCAGACCTCGACCCCCCCAATGTTCCAGCCAAAGTTACGCCCTTGCCCAGGGGTGTTAGTATGCCCAGGCAGCCAGTTGTAAGTTGTATGTAAATGGGGTTTAACTGAAGGTTTTGGAAATTCTCACACCCCTCAGATACCTATAAAACATATTGGCAAAAATACAGCAAATACCATTTTTTATAAGCCTTTTAATACGGAGTCGATGTTGCTGGGAAGTCTTTGCTGAACATTCCGTATTGTGCAGCAGATATCCAATTTCCATGTCACATCAAAGACACTTTGACAATGAAACTAATACGTCAGGAAAAAGGTGAATATTTATGTCATACATTTTAGAACCTTTTGATAATTCAAAGAGATTGTAAAGGCACATTTTAAAGAACTTGGCTCTAATATTGGAAGGTGCAGTATACTAAATTATCCTCTTTCAATCCGTTGCCATAGGTGACAAAACTTTGGGAGCCTATGATAAGGTCGTACCTTTATTAGAGATCTCCTAAAGGAAATGAATGTCAAGTGTGATGTGAAGTATTTCTGTGAGGAGAATCGGCTTTGCAAAGAGGGGTCAGTTTTAACAAGGGAAGTCAAACGGCAATTAAAGACTGAAATGTTTCTGTACGTTAGTAAGCCAGTGACCCCTGCTCATTGAGTCAATCAATGACATTTCGTAAATCTGCATCTTTTTGCATATATCATCCATTTATTTGTTTCATATGCAGTTAACAGAATACCCAATGCAGAAAGACATCTTCATGATTTTCTTTAAAAGGTACAGGATGAATTCTCCATTTGGAGTATGATTTCGGTTTCATTGATCCCAAAAGTAAACCACCTTAATATGTCTATTAACCAACATGTCCTGTTATCATGGCTGCATGCAAAATAAAGAGCTTAATTTTCAATACATCTGAATATATTTTAATATACAATGCAAACATTTGGTCAGTTTGGTCCTGGTGTTAACACGTTAGCAGGCATTCATTTTTGAATTTATATTTCTATGTGTCTGTAATTAATGAATGAATTAATTTTAAATATTTTAAATATTTATTCATATTATCAGTGATCTTTTATAGATACGTATTGCAAAAATAGAAAAATATGGGGGTCTGTTATGGATTTTTATGGGAAATTTACAAAAATCGGGAAAGAAAACATAAATACAGATACGTTATGCTAGCGAACTCCGTTTGTTAGTGGCAATGACTGGCCAAGTGTCCGAACAAAATTTGCTTTACATAGTAATCTAGCGAAAGCTAAGCAGCTGCCATCTTATTATTTTAATAATAATTATTGTTGTACTTTATTAATCCCCAAGTTGGAAATTATCTTTTTCACCTCACTAAGCTTGGTCTCCAGAGAGAGACATAGGTGAAGTTTGGGATCAGATCACAGAGTGAGGCAGTGTTCAGCACCACTGGAATAGTCTTCCTTAAGGGCCAACTATGGTGTGATGGCTTTGCTGGGAGCGGGAATCAAACCAGCAGCTTTTCAGACAGAGGACTCTTAAGCCCCGTTGTGCATGTTTAAGCCATAAAATGTTCACAGTACTTGTGTTTCTCAAACGAAATATGTTGTTGTTGTAGAGTGGATAGTCCCAATTATCGCAGATATCAAACATAGCTTATTACCAGAGGTGGAGATTTCAGGTCCAGAGAGTATAAATCCAGACCAGGATTTTGTTTCAACCAACCAGTTGAGTATAAAGAGTCACAGTCACAGACTGCTCAACTGGTTGTTTGAAACAAAATCCTGGTCTGGATTTGTACTCTCTGGACCTGAAATCTCCACCTCTGTTTATTACACAGTACATCTACCACTGAACATTGTGTGTGCAATTTATCTACATAATGTGTACTTTTACAAAAAAAAGGTTTTTAGACAAAAAAGTCTTGTATTACATTACTGCATATTCTTTGGCTCCAGGACCAATTTTATATGTGATCAGCAGGATACAGTAATGTTACAGTTACATTAATAAAGATGCATTGGAGGTGCGTTTCTCTGCTTGCATGCAACTGGGCGGCCATGAAAGCCCATTCCATGGAGATCCTGGGGCACAATTTTTGTGTTGTGATTAATGCCAGAGGAAGTTTTTAACTCTGTAGTTATTGGGCGAACAGAGTGTTAGTGGCTTAATGACGCACTATGTGCCTCAGCACTCGATGACCCCTGCTCTGTTTCTGTTATTCCTAAGTGCTTAATAAAACCACTTACTGTACAGCTGACTGTGGATTATCAAGCAAAGAAGGTTTTTTTTTTTTTTACGAACTGACTTATTGCAAAGGTGGCATCTTAAGAACATAAGAAATTTACAAAGGCTTTAGCTCATTGGGGAGAACTCAACTAATAGCTTAAAGTTCTTAAAATCTTATCTAGCTGATTTAAAGGAACCCAGGGTTTTAGCTTGCACTACACTAACAGGAATACTAGTCTAAGACTACTCCATACTCTAACTACATGCTGTGTAAAGAAGTGCTAGAAATAATATGCTTTTATGAAATCCCCATGCCTCTTCAACAGTTTTATTTAACTCCATCCAGTTTCTAGTTTATAGTTTTAGCCTCATATCATTACATTTAGTCTTCCTAACATCATATATTTTGTTCTTGGACTTTGCTCTTTGGACACAAAAATTAACCTCCATTTAATGAACCAATTCCACCATCTCAAGTTCATTTACAGTAGAGCCACTGTATCCCAGGTATATTAAAATCACCCAAAACTGCCACATAATTTTTTGTACTCATAATATCATTGTATAACATCCTGCTTTCCTCTGCAGCTACATTAGATGCTCTATAACAAACATCGACAATTAGGCCCTTTGAGTTTTCAGCATCTAGTTATAGCTTCTCTAGCTTTATTATTTTTTAATCAGTGAACTCCCTTGCCTGCAAGGAAATATTCCAGAGAATACCACCATGAATGTTATGCTTCTAAGCCTTTCAGCAACGTCTATGATTTTTTTCTGCAGAACAGCCCTGTGGATCCACCTTGGCTGAATCCAAAAGCCTGTGCACATGATCCGGAAGGTCTCCTACCTGGGCATCCTAGGCTTGAATTCACTGAGCTCTTCAAAACAACCCATTCCATCACAAATGTTTGCAAACCTGACTGCATAGCTAGGTGCTTTATTGTAACCCCCTATGGCAATATGTCTGAATGAAACACCTGAATTCAATTATTCAATTTAATTCAATTTATTTTTATATAATGCCTTTCACAACAGAGTCTCTCCAAGGCACTTATCATGTGTGTGTGATACATTATAACATCATTAAGAGAGAACAATACAAAAACAGGGAAAAGCGAAGACAGAGAAATGAAAGAAAGAAACCAAATGACAACAAAGGAGAGGAACCAAAAACTCTCAAGTAGGGAGAAAAAAAACTCTGGGGGTCCAAGGTCAACTGGCTGCCCAACTCCCCTGTCATGCTAATATTGTAGGAAAAAGAAAGAGTGGACTTGCTTGCTAAAAGCAAGGGGTAGACTGTAATTAAGTCAAACCAAGGTACATCAATCACTCAGTTCTCCACGCCGGCCTGTCCTGAGTGCAGATTGAAGTCGGCACCCATGATGTTTCAGTTGGTAGGTCACACCCACAATGTCACCCCTCTGGGCACCATGCGGACATGTGGGAAGGCAGAGAGCATGGATGGTCAAAACATGCATTGACAAATTAATGGACAAGCATATTAGATAAAAATGCCATGTACTGCAGCACCAGGAGCCATAGTTATGGTGTGTTAAGTTGTAGGTAATGATTCAGAGGTGTGTCCCAATGCTTTTGTCACTATAGTATATGTTAGTATGCTGTTGGCTACCTTTGGCTCTCATGTGTTTCCTTTAACCCAGACTATCTCTAGCATTAAGGCTTCTTTCATCCACTGTGCATCTGGCCCATACAGTCTGTTATGGATGTTATCGCCTGTCCTTACATTCAAAGCAACTTTGTTTAACTTTAATGAGACTTATAAAATAAAAATAACCTCAAAATTTTCTTTGCAATTTTAAATTTTCCAGCCAGCAAGGCCTATAATTACATGAGAGTCTGTGACCATCTACTCTAAAACCAGTCCAAGTCCATATAGGATTTTTTTGTGTTTTTAATCACACAAGACTGCTGACATGCTGATGGATGAAAGAATAAGGAGTCTGGCCTTCTGCAGGCATAATGGATGCTTCCTCTGAGTACCTATGCGTGTCTCAGCAAGTAGAACTACCCTCCTCTCCATGGTTGGTGTGCATGTGCATCTGTCATGTGATGGACTGGTATCCTGTGAGGGTTTATCCCAGCCTAATGCCCTATGGTGCCTGCCTGGGCTTGACTATGGGCACCACGGTGATCCTGGTGAAGATTAGTGTTTAGAAGATGGATGGAGAGTTCCACCTAGTGTCAACTTTAAAGAATTGCATTGACACAAATAAGTTATACAGCCAGCACACCCAAAATCATGTGGCTTTTCACAGTTCCTCTTTGCTGGGTTTGGAAAAGTGACACTGAGTGATTTGCTCCAGGGAGTTTCCCACAATGCAGCAGTAGAGCAATACCTGGTTCTGGAGGGAGGTGCTGCAGCTAGGTGGCGCTGCCTTGCTCATAGTGTCGACCCCGTCCCAGTTCTCATCATCTTAAGCCTGGATTGTCATTTTTCGAAGGGAAGGGACAGGAAATACATAAATCTGATTTAGTTTTGAAGGCATTGCTCTGTTTTTATACATTTTCCTTGAATTCATGGAATTTTAACACTATATCCAACTTTTGGATACGGCTACAGTACTATGTTATCCATTAAATTATAATTAAACGCTTAGAGTACACATATGTCATTATACACCCTAATAGATTATGTTTAATGCAATCCATCCATCCATCTTCTGTAACTGCTTGTGCTATTCAGGGTTGCAGGGGGTCCGGAGTCTATACTGGAGGCTATGGGTGAATGGCAGGTTTAATGCAATTGATTTAATTGCTTCATATCAGTGAACACACCCTCAGTTTTGCACAAAAATACCCGCCAAGGCAACAGATTTTTAAATCATTCAAATGTATAAAATGAAATAACTTGACATCCTTCATGAAATTGTATTGTAAATGATTACTAAAATGTTTTTTCTCCTCTATGACTAGTATGCTGTGCTGATTGAGTTTTACTTCAATTAGAAAATCATGGTAACAGTTTAATAGGATAATACTTGCATGTCTTTAAAGTACATCTTGCTCTGAAGTCTTAAATAATAGGGGCCCCTTCCTGGAGGATGCGAGAAGCTTCCTTTCTGCTTTATTGTCTCCCCCCTGCAGTTCATGTCATCGGGGGGGGGAGGGGGGGGGGGGAGTTACAGAGATACGACTTCCTCTTTCTCCTCCCACAGCTGGGGGTGACTCTTCTTCAGGACACTGAGGAGATGAATTACGGGAGTTACAGTACCCCCCCCCCCCCCGCCCACCACTGCCCCCGGCTCCTCTGCTTTCCCAGGAAGGCAGTATCTCCAGCTACTGTCCATTTAACACAACGTTCACGGATCATTATTTTGCACAAAGCGTCTAGGGCCTGTGCCATTCACTACGCAGAGCTTCCAAAACTGTGCAATGAATCTTTCCCTCTTTAGCACATTACAAAACAGCAAATGTCTTAACAGTTTTCCGCATTCAACAGATGAATCGATTTTTCATGCCTGAGCAGTGACTGAAATCAGATTGATTACTATGAACAGGGATTATGTACAGCTGTCTGGAAAGAAGCGTGGATTCGATCCTTGCATGTAATGTGGTGCCCCAGTAAACAGCATTCTGTCCTCCGGGTGTTCTAAAATGTAAGCCTTTTAGCCACACGTGCCAGTCCAATGTCCAACATGTAGCCACAATGGACAAAAATGTAAGTCAGGTCCCACCTAAAGTTACAGGTAAGATGATAGTAACAACAATAATAACAACAACAGCCATCATCATGATGGACCGAATGGCTCCCTCTTGTTTGTAAATGTCTGATGTTGATATCGTCATCATCATCGACACCACAACCCTCCCCTGGAACAGCAGAGAATACATGGATGGATGTTGTTCAGACAAGATAAAAGGTTGTTTTATATGCGAGGCAGAGGGAATGGCTTCAAGTTATCTGCTGATTAAGAGTCAGGTGACCAGATGTATCTGTATTGACCAGTTGCACCTGCATCCCATTCTCTGCCAGTTAATCTGTTCTCCTCAGTTTCTCCCACAGTACCTTTCAGTCTGCCTATGGCCATGAGGCCAGTGGGAGTCCCCATCTTGGTTTATGTCATTTCTCCATAGCGGTGTGACAAACCAAAGCACAGAGAGTCTTCGATTATAGGACTTTGAAGACCACCTACCGAGTGGACAATAATCTTTCTCTGACGTTGTACTCTGTGGCCTGCAGCTCGCAGTTCTCAGAATACCGATGAGGCGAGTCTGAATTGGCTCATTCCTGATGGAGGCCATTTCACAGTGTCTGATTTGTTTTGTTCATAAACTTAGAAGTTACAGTGGCAGGCTGCACTCCCACAGCAAACATTATTACCTTATTTCACACCTTAAAAAAGCCTTGATACATTTGAATTTCCAGTTCACACACATCCCTTTCTACTTCTCTTTTAGTAAGTCTTCTGTTTAAATGCCGCTGTTCTTCAGTATTTAATCTCTATGCTTAGGTGGAATTGTATTGTCAGTTTACCAGCAATAATTGTTCATGTTACAATTTGCCAGTTACCAGTTCCTGTAAAAACCCTGTAAGGAATGAAACATGACTTGTATACTGATTTTCTGCTGTTTTGTGGCCGCCACCGCATGTAGGACTGTCCAGCGTCTCCATGGTAATGGAGAAGCTCTCCTGCTGGTGTCATTATTGCCTTCTTGACATTGTGTGTGTTAAGCTGAAATGCTTTCCCTGTGTTTACTCGGCTTCCACACTCCTGCTTTGGCCCTCTAGCCTCCTGGATTGGGCTGCAGGCCGACTGCGACCCAATAATGGACAAACAGTTGGAAAATGGATGGATGGATGTATAAGTCTTCAATATGTGCCTGCTGGAAATATGAGATATGTCTTTACACCACTACAACAGCATAAGTATTTCACTGTGTTCGTCAAAATACATGTGGCAAAAAAATCCTCTTTAAACATGTCTGCGCCAGATCATGCTTCAGCTCTCAGAGTAACATTTGCGACCAACATATTCTTTACAAATGTGGATGCCATAAATCAGCCTGCCGTTAGCTGGGCTCTTGCCTGCCTTCGTCACTAAGGCAGCTGGCCGAGTCTCCTCTGCTCTCCCTGCCGTCCTGGTGTCACTGTGTGGAAGTGCTGCGTGATTGTGGCCCTAAACCAGCCATTCAATCTGGACTGCTGGTTGTCAGCATACCAAAGATGAAAGTCTGTTGTTTTTTGGTGTTTTCTGTGCTGCAAGTGATTATTTCCCCATCATGTGATGTGTGTCCCACAAAGAACAGAATGTAAAAAGTGTGAAACAGACTAAATACCCGGGTGTGTTTCAGTGTTTGTCACATAGTTTATAAGGGTAGCAATCGCATACTTAAGTAATGCTTAACTAATGACGGTGAATTGCATGAATTAATGCAAGATGCATCATGAATTCCTGTTGATCACCATGATTTGATGATGAAGTCATTTTGGATTTTAGTTAGACGGTATTCAGACTTCTTAGAAACAAAGCATTTATACTTAAAGCACTGGATGATACATGCACGTAACAATAATTCGATTAAAAAAAAAAAAATACAATATTGCATACATCTTTGGAAAAAAAGGAAGCTGAGAAAGCAGGGGAAATGCTAAAGGAGTCACCAGCAGTAATCCCGGGCCGTGACGTCACTGTCCCAGGCTGTCCTGCGCGGCTCGTGGTCCAGTTACTCGGAAAGTGAACCCAGTTAGTTCAGCACTCGCCGTGCAATATCTACACTCGGTCCACTGAGTTTTTGTGAAGACGCCGGAATGGGTAGGTGCATTTTCATTTTTTTTTTTTAAGATCCCTTGTCTATCTTCGATGTTCAGCTGTCTAAGATGCATTTACTTTTGCCCGCTTTTCTTTGGGATTATGAATTATGACTATTAATGATTTCTGTGAAATAGCATATGCGGCGAAAAGGATCCCCTCACTTACTGGAGTAGGCTACAGTACTTCTTAGATTTTTTGTTGCATAAAAACATTAGCAGACTTGTCTGTTTCGTATTCGTAGGAAAACATCTGTATTTAAAGATTACTTATCTGAAGCGAGTTTAAGTGTAAAGTCTGTTTATATAGAATGTCTGTTGTGTTTAATGATTGTGATAAGATCCCCCGGTAAATGGCGATGTTGTTTTGTGTATTTGTGTGTTAACTCGAAGTAGTACTACTTATGATGTGTGTTGCAGATGTTTCTTTCAAACCAACTTTTTACATAGAATGGATTTGGTGAGCTGTGCCTGATTTCTGTTTTGCTACCCAAAATTCCCGTGCTAAACTTGTTCATGCTGGGTACTAACCTCTTTCAATGTAAAGTTATTTAAAACACTTTATTATTATTATTATTATTATTATTGTTGTTATTATTATTATTGAGCATCAGCTGATGTATCTCTGAAACGGGCAGTACGGGCTTCTTCTTCGAAGCCTGGGCACTTTGTAACGGACTCGGAGTCAGCATAAGGGCAGTCTAATGATCTGAGTGCACTGCATGGAGCATTGGCGAGTGTACCCCATAATTAGGGGCGATGCAGCCATCCTATTTTTTTTTGTCTCAGCCCCTCTGAAAAAGTATTATCCGTTTAGCATTTTCGTCCATCATTTCTTGGTGGCTGGACCCCCCCCCCCCCCCCCCCCGAAAAGTGTCAAATCTTAGAATTACCCCTAATCTGTAGTCCTGCACCGTATGGTTGTTACAAGCTGCCTAAACAGAGGGTTATCTTGTAGGGATCGCTTTAGAAAGCCAGTTTTTGACGATGCATTATTCTTGGTCAGTTTAGACTGTTTTCTCAGAATGTGGGTTTGTGGTTAAGTTGTTCAGGGAATAATACAGAAATAAAGCTATACTTTCCACTTAATAATTACAGAGTACATTTTTTATTATATATATCAAACTGAAAAACACAGTGTTCATAGTAATGGAAGGTAAGTTGACCTAAATACATTGAATGTAATATTTAATCCCGAGTCAGTGATGAGGCTGACTTTGTCCTGGTATTGGAGGAGTCAGGCACTGGCCGGTGGTCTGGACAGAGCACTTAAACTGTCCATTGGTGCATCATTTTACATGCATCTAAATTTGAATATATTTCAGTCTTGAATGAAAATTTGAACAAGTTCCAAGATGGGCTTTCTGATGTTAGCATAAAAAACTATAAGCTAAAGACTTTCCTTGTCAATACACCTAGAGTGTGAATTCTGTGAATTTAATTACAGTCATTGCCTTTTTATTCCAGTGCAGCAGGAATAAAATTACAACAAAAGGCAGAATGAAGCTTTCATTAATTCTGGCTGAAGCCACAGAACCAGCTTTGTGCTCTTGAGCACTGCTAATTCAGTTCTGTTCTTTTGTGTGACTGTAGGAACAGCTACTGTGGAGGGAGAGATTAGGGAGTGGCCCAGCTCCTCTCATTGGCTGCCTTTGTCAGTGTCCCCTGGCCAATAGTCATGCACAATTTCCAGGGGGTATTTTTTTTGTAGCAACCCTCATGTTTAATTTATTTATTTTAATACTTGCTGGCACAACTGCTTAAACAGTGCTGGCCCACTTGGAAAAGCTGTAGATTGCAAACTATAATTTGACCCTCAAAGACG
Source organism: Paramormyrops kingsleyae (assembly GCF_048594095.1). Lineage (NCBI taxonomy): Eukaryota > Metazoa > Chordata > Actinopteri > Osteoglossiformes > Mormyridae > Paramormyrops > Paramormyrops kingsleyae. The sequence goes on from NC_132812.1 coordinate 17,371,915, forward strand.
ACTGTTTGGTTACCTCTGGAGAGGAGAAGCTGCCACACTTTCCAGATTTCTGTTACCCTTTTTCCTTGTCCAAATGGAAACCGGCATCATCCATTACTGTAACCCCAAATCCCAAGTGAGAATATTTCTTTTCTTAGGGATGTTTTGTGAATGCGATGTGTGGAATTTCACTCCGCAGAGTATGGAGACCCACAACCCTCAGCCCGCTACGTGTTATTCCATCCGGCCGTGGGATGCTGGAGGTTTTAATGATGGGTTGCATAATTTCCATTTGCCTTTTTATGGCGCTTGCCATTCATCTGTCCTGATCACATTTGAAAGAAAGGAAACAGTTAAACTTAATACATCTGTTCCATCGATTGACCCCCCCCCCCCCCCCCTTTTGATATAACCAGGAAGATGTCATGCCAGTCACCTTACTGTGCGAGTTTGAGTAGCACTTAGTACACAATGCACAGGAAGGCCAAGCCTGAATTCGGGCTACGCTGAAATAGGTTGTCACCCATTTTCACCCAGTCCTGATTTTTTTCATTTCTCTCTGCAGTCCACGTTTCACAAAACCTCACAAAAAAATCATCCATCCAAACTGGTGCTGGGTTGCGGGGGCGGTACCAGGCCTGAAGTCCCTCCCAGCAGTAACGGGCGGGGGGACACTTTGGAAAGATTGTTGCAGGGCACATGTCTTATGGTAATGAAACACAGTGACCTTCCAAGTCCGTTTTAATAAACATGAGAAAAAATGTTTACAACAGTTTTATCACCTTAAAAAATGCAGCTCTTTCAAATGTTGAGAGACCTTTAATAAAGCATTTTTATAAAGTGATATTTAAATGGGCGCGTGTGTGTTTTGTTTTCAGAAATTATTTCGTTTATAGGGTTGTTGCCAAGGAAATAGTAGATTTTGGCTCTTAGGATAAGTATCTTCAAAGGACAGGATATTACCTAAAGGGTTATCTGTTTTTCTTCAATACAGGCAATTAGATCATAAGTAATTTAGCAATTAAGACTGTCTTATGACTGCTGTGGTTAATCAATTATAGGGAATTATGGCACTCTTGTCAAAAATTCCTTTGTTTACCCGTTGTTAGACCACGATAACTAAAAGAGCAAAAATGCCATCTTCATCATGGAAATTAAACCCCTATTTTTAAAAGAAAAGCGTGTTCTTTGTTCAAAGTTTTTTTTATCTTGGCATTTAGCATACCTTTTGTAAATGGAAAAAGTGATTCACTCCAAACCTTGTTAAAAGTGTTTGCAGTTGGTTATGAACAGCGTGTGATTTCTAAACAAGTTGCTTGATGTAATAGTATTCTGTTTTTCTGTGAACTCGCTCGCACGTAAATCTTGCTCTGTGGTCCCGTCTGGGCCCATGCTCTTTGATCCTTATCGCTTCCTGGGAAACAAACAGTCAGGGTGGTCGAGTTATGGAAATGGATTATATCTATTATATCTATACAAAATAAGGAAAAAAAATGTCTTTTCGGAAGTCATGTGTCAAATTTGGTTTGAACCCAATCAGAGGACTGTAGCTGGTCATTTTGGTACAAATATGTCTGTGTAAGACAGCACTGTTCTGAAGTAGAAGGGCGCTTGTTAATTTCCGTGCATCTCTCCAAGAGGCCCTGGGGTTCAACCTCCTTCCTGCCCTAAAAACAAGCCACTGATATGAAGCCATAGTTTGGAAAGTAGTCGTGCTTCCCGTCACTTTATTTAGTAGCTTTTTAAACTTTTTTCCCTATTTTTAAAAAATGAATAATGCGCACTGGTGATTAGCTGTTAGCGCCCCCCCCCCTCGCTGGCAGCAGTCAGGGCCTGCATATTGTGCTTCAACCCAAATCTTAAGAAGGAATTTCGTCTTAAAACTTGCAAGTAAAGGCAAGTAGGTTTGTTCCTAACAAATCTATATTGTATTGTTTCTGTTATATGACAGATAGCCTTTGTGAGCTCTGCTCTTTTGTGTATATGAATAGTATATATAATATGTATAATATTAGATACATATAACAGTGTTTCCCCTAAGTTTACAGCTTTGTGGGGGGGGGGGGGGGGGAGACGGAAACCGACAGGATTCATGGTGTTCATGTGTTTCTTTTAGTGACAGCAGTCAATATAACAACTGAACTAAACATTAGAACATTTCTTTTTATGACAATTATCCAAAAAGTGTTCATCTTCACCACCCTGGGAGCGTTTAAAAAACACAGATATTTTTTTCTGCGTTTCAGGTGGTTGACGCCATGCGCGATACAGAGAGCGGAGGAGGATTGTAAACATGCGACCATGCAAAGACAAAAATGACAAGCCATTGTGTAAAAAAGATAAATAACATAAGGCTATTTAGTTTGTTTAATAAAAGGACCATGTATAGACCTGTTCTATAGGAAAGGTGACCTTAAATGACTTAAATGATCTGGCGCTATATAGAAAATAAAATTAAATAAAATTAACTTGACCTTCAAGGGGGGGCGGGAGGTGCCGTTGGAGGCACCTAATCTGATTAGTGTGTGTGTGCATATATATAAAATCAATACTACGTGTATAATTTGAATGAAATTTATCTTATCTTATCTTGCCTTGACTTATCTTACCTTATGATGTGGTGCTGTGAAGAGGACCCTCTCTTCTGTAATGCTTCTAACCTGCTTTGAGATTTCCCATTTTACAGACCTCAAAAGTCAGTACAGTTCCACCATACCGTTGCCTTGCAGACTGATTGTCGTGTCTGGCTTCTGATCTCACTGTAACCTGTGTGCACTTGAGCTGCAGATCAGGTCTTTTGTGCCAATGCAGTGAGAAGCACGAGAAGTGACTCGATTAAGTGGCCCAGCAGTAAACTCCCACCACTACACTTATCTCCTCTCCCATACCCCATCTCTCCTTCCCTCTTTTCTGCATTCATCACCTGTCAATCTCCCCTTCTGTCTTATCCTATCCTCTTTTGTCTACATTTCCTCCCAGTACACAAACTGGCATCTTTTGATGTACTTTTTCGTAATAAGCTCTCTTGGTGACAAAGAAGGACGTTGTTTACAATGGTGTGCAATGGCAGGACTTGGGCCTCTGCTCAAGTGTGTCTGGTTTACACAATTCCAACTGGGTTCCATTCAGAGGGCCGCACTGGGGATGCTGGACAGCCTGACCTGCACTGAGCCACCCTCTTCGGGGCTGAGCTCATGCTACGTTGTTTACACTGGCCTCTATCAGTGCCAACAAGTGTCAGTTTATATTATGGAAGACGTCTGTAATATTTAAGAGAGATGTTGCTTTGATGGTAATGAGCTGGTCTCATCACAGAGTAACATGTGCCGTGTCTTTGTGAATGAATAATGTTGACAGTTTTGCTTTTTATGTGGCCAGATTTTTATGCTCAGGCAGAGTGTTGTTGAAGGTTGCTTTATAAGGAATGACAAGTTTGAAGCAGGACAATACTCCTGCTGTGTAGCTAATTTCCACCCAGATTGCCAATGGAATTGCATGTTTTGCATTTTGGTTTTTCTCCATTTCTCCACGTCTTTGCCACAAAGGCTTTCTTTCGTCTGCTTCTATGACACATGTCCCCAAATAAAATCTCTGTTGCTTCCTGTCTTCCACATGACTCTGTTCAACGTAGGGGCTGTAGGACGCCTTTCAGCAGTGATGTTTACCAGGTTTGGAGCAGAAATTACTCTCTAAATTAAAGATGAGTGGAGGGTAGGTTCTTCTCATTAGACACTTCATTAGCAAGTTGGCATCCTTCACAGCTCTAGACTAGAAGTGACAGGACAGATGGCAATATTAGGGATGTGGGAAGTGTTTACTTCATTGGTCCAATTATATGACAGTCCAAGAACTTTTATGATCTGCTCCATGTAATTCAACAGAGGTGTTAAGGGTGGATACCACATCAGTGATAAGGGAGTGCTGTCTCCTATTTGATTGGTATATATAGAAAATATCTGAGACGTGAAGAAATTCCAGATGAGTCTGATAAAGTGGCTGATCTGATAGAACATCGGGGACAGGGACGGAGGGAGAAAGCGGAAAGTGTATGTGTGTGTGTTGGGGGCTGGGGATCTGCTGGGGAGTCTTCCTCTGCAAGGGGGGGTCCCATTGAAATCAGCCCGTTTTTAGTAGTGGGGGGTATGGCAGTTTAAAGAGAGGCTGCGGGAGCAAGACTTTTGGCAGGCAGGCTGGGGGCATATCCAGCCTCTCACAGGCTGGCCTTTGTGCGGCTTGAGCCCCCCCCCCCCCCCCCCCCCACTTAATGCTGCTGCTAAACACAAATAAAAACAAAGGCATTCAAAGGCCCCCAAGCAATTGGCTGAAGCTTTAAGCAAGTGGGGAATTTAACCAAGTGAAGTAGAGTCACTGACAGGGCCGTCCAGGCTTATGCACGCGGAGCCACTGACAGGGCCGTCCAGGCTTATGCACGCGGAGTCACTGACAGGGCCGTCCACGCTTATGCACGCGGAGTCACTGACAGGGCCGTCCAGGCTTATGCACGCGGAGTCACTGACAGGGCCGTCCACGCTTATGCACGCGGAGTCACTGACAGGGCCGTCCAGGCTTATGCACACGGAGTCACTGACAGGGCCGTCCAGGCTTATGCACGCGAAGTCACTGACAGGGCCGTCCACGCTTATGCACGCGCAGATGAAAATATCTGCAATATTCACATCTGGAAAATTTCTTGCTTGATAGAATAACAGCTGTAGGAAATCTGGTGGCCTGTGTGACTGTGGTGAAATTGTCTTTCTTCCACACAGTGGTTCTTCCTGCAAGTATCTAAGTAAGATCATTTTTTTTGGGGGGGGGGGGTTGGAAGCACAAGCGTAGGAAGTAATGGCAGATGTTCCAGATGTTCTTGTGGAGCAGAAAACCTTCAGAGACCCACACAGTGTCCCATGATGAAGGATGACAAGCACAGAGTGAGATCTGCAGTACAGTTTAAACGGCTGTGAGACGTCATCGCCCATTTTAGCCTTAAGGAAACTTTAAGGAAACAATTGAGCTGCTATAGCCAAGGAAAGAACATATAAATCAGAGGAAGAGAGCATCTGGAGTGAGGAATTTCTGGGTTTACCTCAGCCTGCAGAGACCTGAACCCGGACAGAAAGGTGCTGCTGTTTCACAGCTGACGTGGGATTCAGGAGACACTCTTCATACCATTTATAAGGCACAGTAGTTAACCAGGATGTTTCCCATGGATTGGTATAGATTATGTTCTCTTTCTTATATCATGTGCCAATAAACTAAGTAATACTTCTACACCCAAGAAGGTACTTTCACATATAATTTTAACCAATTTTATTTAAAATGACAAAAATTTACGTTTCCAGTCTGCTTGATTTTTTTCTTCTGTGCAATTATTCCTCCAATTATCTGACAAAAATATCAAAACACCATGTCTTTGGTATTAAAGTATCTGTTGTCAAGTAAAACAAATATAAGCAGACTCAGTCCTTGGATATAATGTGGTTTATGAGGAACTGCACCCACAAAAACTCAGATAATGAAATACGGGATCTCAGATGATGTCATTAGTTTCTTTAAGGTGTTTTTCGTAGGGAGTCCTTGAAGAACAACCCAAACTCATTAAACAGGATATTGGTTCTACTATATTTTTGTTCTCCTTGTGATGGTCTGACATCCCATTGAATGTGCCCTTTGCTATCTGTGAGAGGCATCTTATCCAGTATAAGCAGGAGGAAGATGGAGACAAGAATGTGCTTTTGTCTTTCCGCTATTACAGATGACCCTCTGATTATTTGTCCCAACTTTTCTTGTTGTTCTCATGTGAATTTTAAGGAATGCTTTTAAGCATTGGCCAACTTAGGGGAGGAACCACAATGTGGCACTCTAGGCAACCCTCATCACTGGCATCCCCTGTCCGAGGCAAAGTGAAATCGGCTGGCAAGTTGGTGCCCATGGTGGCCACCTGTGTCGCCTATAGGATTGACCCTGGTGATTATTGACAAAAGGTAATGAAAATGGTAGTGCCTGATAGATCTTTAATTATTTCATACTTCTTGTAGTTCTGATGAACTGAAGAGAGTTAAGTTTCAAAGACATTCCTTAAAGTTTTCCTTTAGAAGATCCATGACCATGAAAGTCCATGAACATCATATTGATTTAGTTAATATGCAAGATTTTGGAACAATAAGTGGTAATTGTATTTTAGAGTGGAGTGTTATGTGTGCACAGACTCATGGAAACATATTCAGGTGTTACAGTATGTCAGGTCTACGGGGGAAGGAGTCTAAGCACAGACTCGTCTTTGGGACTGGATGATGGGGGAGGGGTTCTAAGCACAGACTCGTCTTTGGGACTGGATGATGGGGGAGGGGTTCTAAGCACAGACTCGTCTTTGGGACTGGATGACGGGGGACGGGGTCTAAGCACAGACTCGTCTTTGGGACTGGATGACGGGGGACGGGGTCTGAGCACAGACTCGTCTTTGGGACTGGATGACGGGGGACGGGGTCTGAGCACAGACTCGTCTTTGGGACTGGATGACGGGGGAGGGGGTCTAAGCACAGACTCGTCTTTGGGACTGGATGACGGGGGAGGGGGTCTAAGCACAGACTCTTCTTTGGGACTGGATGACGGGGGAGGGGGTCTAAGCACAGACTCGTCTTTGGGACTGGATGACGGGGGAGGGGGTCTAAGCACAGACTCTTCTTTGGGACTGGATGATGGGGGAGGGGTTCTAAGCACAGACTCGTCTTTGGGACTGGATGATGGGGGAGGGGGTCTAAGCACAGACTCTTCTTTGGGACTGGATGACGGGGGAGGGGGTCTAAGCACAGACTCGTCTTTGGGACTGGATGACGGGGGACGGGGTCTGAGCACAGACTCGTCTTTGGGACTGGATGACGGGGGAGGGGGTCTAAGCACAGACTCTTCTTTGGGACTGGATGACGGGGGAGGGGTTCTAAGCACAGACTCGTCTTTGGGACTGGATGACGGGGGAGGGGGTCTAAGCACAGACTCGTCTTTGGGACTGGATGACGGGGGAGGGGGTCTAAGCACAGACTCTTCTTTGGGACTGGATGACGGGGGAGGGGTTCTAAGCACAGACTCGTCTTTGGCACTGGATACCAGCCATACTCAAATTCCTTAGATTAGTTTATTAAATTGTGGCAGTATCGAGCATGATCTAATCCACAGAGGTCTGAGCGCACGCAGCAGCGTGGGCACTGGGGGTACTAGCAGGGAGGCTGTGTGAAGGGTTCCACAGAGCTGTGCCGGAATGCCGGCAGGGGCCTTTGGTGAGGTGCTATTGTGTGCTGGCGGCCCGCAGTGGCATTTTGCGGCCAGAACATGCCCCACGCAGGCTAACCTTTGAGCTGACGTGGGGGCGGCCGGGCACAGCAGGCTGGGGGTGATTGTCATGTGCCTTGGCTGGGGTTCCACTCCATGCTGTTGCTCGGTGATTGAGAAACTGATTAGTGCTGTCTGCAGAGGGCCCATGACTGTGTGATCATGATGCTGCTCTGCTCCTGTGTCTTCCAGAAGGACGTGGTGTATGTGTCTGGGCTGCATCTCAGTAGCGTTACAGGGAGGTCATCCTGGGCTGGGCATCTGGGGATTATGAGTGGGTACGTCTTGGGGGGGGTCACCTAGCTGGTAAAAGTAGTCGACCCGAATACTTACAGTAAAAGTTCTGCCTAATGGGGGTCCCTGAGCATTCTGTTAAATGAATAGTAAACATCCTATTAAATAAATTATCATTGGTTAAATTTTGTCTGTCTCTGTTGAATGGACAGATGCTCAGTAACCACGCCCCTACACACATGTAGCCACGCCCCCACCCACCCATAGCCACACCCCTTCCCTCTCATAGCCAAGCCCCTTCCCAACCATTGCCCACACCCCTTCCCACCCGTAGCCACGCCTCCTACCCACCCGTAGCCACGCCTCCTACCCACCCATAGCCACGCCCCTATCCACCCATATCTACACCCCTACCCACCCGTAGCCACACCCCTGCTACATCTCTTACGTATCACAATGTTGTCCTTATGTTACGAACAGCATATCTACTTACATTTTTTGTCAGATTGATTTCTTGGGAATTATGGAAAAAACGTTTTTCCACATCCTGTGCTCAGTCTTGAAATAGTTGTTTCAGTCTTGAAATTTGTTTTATTTGCTGTCTCTTTCAGGAAAGCCACCTACCTGTATGGTTCACCTGGCTTCTGTGTCTTATACATGGAAATAAACTGAAAAACACAACATGATAGCAGTAAAATTCTTGTCAGGGGCTGGAGTGGAAAATATATTAGCCTTAAATTAAGATCTCTCTCTATATATTCCTTTGGATTTCTGCATCATTTAAAACTGTGTGGCTTACCAAAGAACTGAGTTTTTTTTGTAAATCAAAACAACGTTCCCCTCTTCTAAGATTTTATTGAGTGTTTAGAGATTTACTGTGGAAGAATAGGCTTTCTAGCATGGATCTATGAAGTGCTTTTATAACAAGTATGGGGTCTTGCAGACCACTGTAATGTCCTCACATGGCTCTGGCCCGGTACCATCTACATCCTGCCAGCATACGATGACCTGACTCACCGCAGAGACACCCCCATACTTAAAACACTGCTTTGGACTGGGGGGGAGAGACCGCAGTACCATGAAGCAAAGTTTTCCCCGCGGACAAGGTGGAAGTGTGGAGGTTACTTACTCAACAGCGGGAGAAGGGAGCCTTCCCTTCCAGGTCTAAATAACAATACCGTAAATATGCCCTTATCTCTGCTGCTGAATCTGTTTCCCTGAAATAGTGGCATTTAAATTCTGGAAGGGTTTTGTGGAAAATTACCCAGGTGCTGCCATTTACAGTTCTTCTCAATTGCTTTGGTACATTTCATGAAACATACTCAAGACTATAATAGCATTTCTCAAAACATAAAAACATAAGAAATGTACAAACGAGAGGAAGCCATTCAGCTCATCAAGCTCATTGGGGAGAATTCAATTAATATCTTAAAGTTTTTGGTTTTTTTTTACATTGTTTTATGGTGACTAGAGTGCCAATCTGCCAACAAACCCCAAATTGTTCTTTGCAAGTTTGAGGACCACCTCAGGACGAGATGCAGTTTAACGTCATCCAGGTGTTGCCATTGAAAAAAATAATTTAACATACGCAAAAAAAATGAAATTACTATACATGTGTGTTTGTAGATGGTAACTCTCGTATAAGATTGGAACCAAAATAATGGTTGCTAAGCAAAAGTTCAGAACAGCCACAATAACACAACAACAATTCTTTTTTATTTATTTTTTATATTTTGTTAATTCCAGTGATTTCAGCCCTGAGTGTTGTACTAGCCAATAAATGTTGTAGTGCAGAGAGCATCCTGCAGTGGGATACTGTAGTTTGGTGCATCATACACAGTTATGTCTGTCTTCTATTTCAGTGCTGAGGGAAGATCTCTCATTGGAAACTGGACTGAAGTGGGAGGTGGGCTTTGGGCAACTGATCAACCTTCACTGAGTTTTGTTAGGGTACAAAACCCAGACAGTGTACAGCACTGTCTCTTTGTGTAAAAAGCTTGGAATGATTTTGTCAGTTCTGGCCGGTGCTTCTCCCTTCACTGGCCACATACACCTACAGGTACTGGGGATATCTGTTGGCAGTATTGGTGCATACATTTACAAACAACATAGGACATAATAAATAATAATATTTAGTAATTAGTATTTACAAAATGTGCAACGTGCCCAAGTCTAAATATTAAAATTTATATTTTAAATACTTTAAATACTTCAGTTTAATGCTGTGTGTGGTTTATACATGATGTTGAAAGTTGTTGGATGGAAGCCAGATATTCCAAGACACACTATTGAAATGAGGCGCAAAATTCCAGCTAGGGGACCCCAAACTAATGCCCTGTGTAGTCTGGGAAAGGATCCAACACCCCCCAGAACCCGAAAAAAATACATATGAAATTATGACATTTTCATTCAAGTAGTAGAAAAATGCAGTGCATTTTGATGGTGTTACTGGTTCACAACCTTTGGTAAATATGTGTGGTTTATGCAGTATCTCATAGTGGAAAATAATGATTTGTTCATTGTTTGGATAGTAGACGGATGCTGACACTCTGTTGGCAGCTGCATCCTGGAGCTTATGCCCTCTTTGAACTTCTCTGCCTACAGATTTTTCTCTACGAGCAGATGGATGTTCTTAGGCTATTCCTCTGGTTGAACCTGTGTGTGATATTATTCTTTCTGTAAACTAATTTGGAAGTTAAATGACATCAACAGTGTCTGAAATGTTTGATTGGAGGGCTAGTTCTTCAAGATTTAATGTGATGACATAATCTACAGTAAAACAAATGACTAGTTGTAAAGAAAATGTCTACGTTGGACAAGTTTCTTGTGAAAAAATGTAAGCTAAATAATATACTCACTAGTCTTCTTTCAGGAATGGTGCAAGTTAACCACAAGCCGGTTTGACACCAGACCCCATGTGTTGCCTCCCGTGTGATTGTTTCACTTATATTACTTGTTCTATTTTTGTGATAATCCCTTACTTTGGTAATTCAATTTGGGTTGTTCTGCACTTACTTGTCCTATTCAGGATCTTGGAGCCTATGCTAGTGGCTTATGGGCGCAAGGCAGGAAATAACCCAGAATGGGGCGCCAACCCATCGCAGCCATTTGGGTTGTGATAGCTGCAACCATAATCTAATCCTAGATGTAGAATATATTGCACATGAAATCCATCCGTCCATCTCCTACCGCTTTTCCGGGTGGTTCGCGGGGGCAGCAGTCTAAGCAGGGAAACCCAGACTTCCCTCTCACCAGCCACTTCGTCCAGCTCCTTCGGGGGAATCCCGAGGTGTTCCAAAGCCAGCCGAGAGACATAGTCTCTCCAGCGTGACCTGGGTTTTCCCCGGGGCTTCCTCCCAGTGGGACATCACGAGATTCAAGATTGAAGATTCTTTATTCGTCACATACATAGTTATAACAAGTACAACATGTAGTGAAATGTACCCCTGATCTCTAAGGGAGAGCCCAGCCACTCTGCGGAGGAAACCCATTTCAGCCGCTTCTATTTGTGACCTCGTTCTTTCGGCCACTACCCACAGCTAATGACCATAGTCGACGGTAGGAACGTAGATCGACTGGGAAATCGAGAGCTTTGCCTTTTGGCTCAGCTCCTTCTACACCATGACAGACTGACGCAGTGCCCGCATCACTGCTGATGCCGCACCAATCCGCCTATCGATCTCCCGTTCCATCCTTCCCTCACTCATGAACAAGACCCCAAGATGCTTAAACTCCTCCACTTGGGGAAGGACTCCCTCCCCGACCCGGAGAGAGCACTACACCCTATTCCGGCTGAAGACCATGATCTTGGATTTGGAAGTGCTGATTTTCATTCCAGCCACTTCACACTCGGCTGCGAACTGCTCCAGTGAGAGCCGAAGGTCACCGTCCAATGAAGAACAGAATTACATCATTTGCAAAAAGCAGAGACCTAATCCTGAGGTCACCAAACTGGACACCCTCAATGCCCTGGCTGTGCCTATAAATTCTGTCCATAAAAGTTATGAACAGAATCGATGTCAAAGGGCAGCCCTGGCGGAGTCCAACCCTCACCGGAAATGAGTCCGACTTGCCGACAATGCGGACCAAGCTCTGACACCAGTCATACAGGGACTAAACAGCCCTTGTAAGGAAGCCCGGCACCCCATACTCCCGGAGCACTCCCCACAGGACTCCCCGAGGGACATGGTCAAATGCCTTCTCCAAGTCCACAAAGTAGATGTAGACTGGTTGGGCAAACTCACACACACCCTCCAGGACCCTGCCAAGAGTATAGAGCTAGTCCACTATTCCACGGCCAGGGCGAAAACCACACTGCTCCTCCTGAATCTGAGGTTCAACAATCCGGCGGACTCTCCTCTCCAGGACCCCCGAATAGACCTTACCAGGCAGGCTGAGGAGTGTGATCCCCCTATAGTTGGAACACACCCTCCGGTCCCCTTTCTTGAAGAGGGGGACCACCACCCCGGTCTGCCAGTCCAGAGGCACCGCCCCTGATGTCCACACAATGCTGTCACAGATGCGTGTCAACCAGGACAGCCCTGCAACATCCAGAGCCTTGAGGAACTCCGAGCGGATCTCATCCACCCCCAGGGCCTGGCCACCAAGGAGCTCTTTAACCACTTCAGCGACCTCCTCCCCAGAGATAGGGGAGTCCACCCCCAAGTCCCCAGACTCCTGCTTCCCCATTGGAAAGCGTGTTGGTGGGATTGAGGTGACAAGCACAGAAGTCCAATAACAAAACACCACTCAGATGGGGGGGGCATCCCTCTCAATCATGTCCCTCCAGGTCTCACTGTTATTGCCCATGTGAGCATTGAGGTCCTCAATTGAAGTCATTGAAGCGCTCTCCAACACCCCTTCCAAGGACTCCAAAAAGGGTGGGTATTCTAGACTGCCGGGAAAACGTGAATCCATGTTGCTTCTCATCACAAGGGGTCTTATGAGCCGCACTTCGTCTGGTTCCTCACCCAGGACCTGTTTGCCTTGGGTGACCCTACCAGGGGCATAAAGCCGCAGGCAACTGGGATCATTGGAACACGCAAACCCCTCCACCACAATAAGGTGTCGGCTCCAAGAGAACTGCACATTAAATCATTTTCACTAAATCAATCATGCTCCAAAGTCAAAAGTGCCATGTCCCTACATCAGCTAGAAAGGATCAATCACAATGATTGATCCAGACTCCTCAAGATCCTTGTAGAAGACCTAGTTTTAATTGGAAGCAATGAGTTACTGACTGCATCGCTTATTCAGATCTTCTACTCAACAAATCTTCTACTCCTTCATCTAGGATTGAGGTAGAAATCAATTTGTGGTGCTTTAGCCCCAGGCTACTATGTGGTAAACAATGTGGATTGTCAGAGATGATGAGTGGTTTTCAAAGCACAGGTCGAGAGAAAATCTTCTACATGTGATGTGTATGTGTGGTTTATGCTCTGTCTATGAGACAGATGTTTTCCTGATTGAATATTTATAGCGCAAATATTTGGAACTTTTTCTTAATCCCTCCCATGAATGGATTATGCATGGGTGCAGGCAAAGGTTATGCAACATCAGGAAGATTGCATCTTAGAAATAATGCTGGATGCCTGACCTCATTTGTTTCAGTGTGCAAATCCCTTTTCTCTTAAGTTGAGTAATTTCTGCTTGTGTGAACAGTGAAGTCAGTTTGGCATGATGAGACATGAAAGACAGACAACTGACCCGTAGACTGACATTAGACTCCTTTCAGCGTGCATTAAACAATGCAGGGAATGTAATTTACAGATAGTACACAGACAGAGTGGTGAAGGATTGGAGAATCCAGTGTAAGCTAATTCTGTAATGCTTCACAGAGGAAGCCCACAATCAGAGGGGAGGAATGCAGATTGTGAGTCACACATTTTACTCAGATCCCTGGGCTGAATAGATACTGACCGTTCGCTCAGCCATGAAGACCAGTGACGATTTCCATGGTTCCAGTGGCACTCTCTTTTGTCAAATCAGAAGTATCAGGACACTCCCTTCTTCTGTCCAGTCAGATGTACTGGGAAACTCCTTCTGTCCAATCATAAGTTTCAAAAGTAGTCTTATGTAAACTTACCAAATTCTTTACAGAACAGAATCACAAGTTAGACAGGTCATTTCTCAGGAAAACGAAAGGAAAACATGAAAACATGACTGACAATGTACTCTTTCTGTGCCTAGTGAGCTGTGTCCAAGCAGAAGATAACTGATTTATTTCCAGTGCTGCAAGCACTCGGATGGAATCACGTGCTTCTGAAGCTAAGTTGGTTGACACACACTGTGATGTGCAGGATAACCCAAACTTGCTGAGTCCTGCTGAGGATCTGTGTCTGTCAGATTAGGCTGACTCAGATATGGGCAAATGTCCTGGTACCAGTGATGCCTGGAATGCTCACCTGCAATGGTCCAGCTGTTTCCATGTTTACAGGAGTAACAGCTTGCAAAGGAAAGCTGTGTAGACCTCAGGCACTTCCTTCTGCCTGCATCACCACTGTGGAGATGTCTGCCTCATGCCTGATTTTGATTCATAATCTATAATCAGACAACCAAATTGGGTTGGTCTCAGACTCCCCACCTAGAACCCACTCTCTCCAGCCACAAGACTTTGATGCAACTTTTACAATAGGATAATATTTCCATTCTTCACATCTCGATGAGCAGGAAGAGAGCTTTCATTCTGCTTCCTTTCTATGTCCAGTAGGAGATATACTGTAAGGCTAGATTTGCTCTGAGCAGCATATTGATGGGGGGGGGGGTTAAAATAAACATGGAATTTTTTTAGATGTACTCCTTCATAAAAACTCCCCTTTTGGAAGGTTATTCATAAAAAACACCCCCTTTAGTCATTGTCCCTTTTGTGTATACCTTGAATTATGAAATCTATTTGAAAAAACAGATGTGGATTTCTTAGGTGTGGAAAATTCCCATATAGGTTTACCCAGTTTATTATCAGATTTATTTATCGATTCATTTTCGAGTATATCCTGTACTTAACACATGTTCAAGAATAACAACTTTAGCCCTAGTCACAAGTATTGCATTACTTTTATAAAAAGTAATGTACTTGCAACACTGGTTTTAGCAATATGAATCTGTAAAATGCACATTTATAAAGAAAATTCCCAATGAAGGGAAAACTAAATGTCACAGATGCATGACAGTTCCTGACTGTGTGGTTATGGGCTGTTTGAATTCTCTTTATTTCTGATATTGGTGCCCTTCAGCCATTAACCAAATTACTGTTTGCCACATTTTGAAAATGTGGGAACCCGTGTAGATCACATGATCATTTTTATGGATGCTATCAGAACATTACCCATGGGCATAAAAAATAAAAATCAGGGATGGTGCCGCTCTGTGCTGAGGAATGTTTCTGCTGCCACTGGTCTCCCTTCACATTCCCATCCCACCCCTCCCCCACGCCCAGTGGGTTTTTTCTCTGTTGTTTCCTATCCGTAAGAAGCCCCCATGTCAAAGCTACCCCCCCCCCCCCAAAAACAGACCTTCATTAGCACATTAGCATGTACCCAGAGTCTCCGTTCTCAAAATGAGGTGTTTTTTTTTCATTTTGTTCTTTCCGTTATTCAGCCCCCCCCCCCCATCCCACCCCTATGCTGAATGCTGAGATCTCCCTGCTTATCCTCATCGAGGGAGGCTACCAGCCAGAGGCAGACGGTAGCCGGGGACAGCTAATGAATGGCGTGGCAGTGGGCGACATATGGTGCCAATCAGGAGACAGAGAACCCCTCCACTGGCCTCCCTCCTCCAACACGATTCGCTGGGAAAGAGCGGGCCAGCCATTGTCTGCTGACATGTATTCTCCTTCAGTACATAGTGGCCTTTTATGCAAATAGCACCCCAGCTGGAAGGGGGGGGTCCTCGTCTCCTTTATGCACGTTCCCTCTCGTGACGTAATACGGTCATTCTTCAGTGGCAACTTGCGACTGTCCCCCTGTGAGACACTGAGAGTGGATGGATTGAAGGGCACCTTTTCACAACAGGGATGGGGGGGGGGTGGGTTTCTGTTCTGTTCCCACTATGAAAATAGGGGTGGGAAAAAATACGCCCAAGTTGGAGGGGTTTGCGCTAATGTATGGGTGGCGGGGGGTGCTTCATGTGCCTGCAAGTCCGAGAACATCAGATGTGATGGGAGCTTTGCATCTCAGGAAAGGGTTGTGATGAATGCGATCTGCGTGTTCCTCAGTCAGCGTGTGCGTATGTGTATGTGCGCGTGTGAGAGACAGAGAGAGAGCAGGAGAGAGCGATAGAGGGAGCAAGCAGGAGAGAGAAAAGCCAGTGAGAAAGGAGAGAACACAGAGTGTGTGAAAGAGAAAGGTGTCTTTGTAAAACAGGAGTGTTTCACTGGAAACTACAGCCATGGAAACTACATCAGAGGACAACCAAGAGCAGAGCCAAGACAAAAAAGGTACTGGTGAGACTGGGAAAGAGGGTGAAGCTGGGAGGGTGACGGCATCGTAAACAGATGGGGTCTAACCTACTTGTGACTGCTGTGATGAAGTAACAAAAGCAGCACCGAATGCAGTCAAGCATGGCTTGCCAATAATCGTACTTTCTTAATTTTGCAATGAATAAAGAATGTGTTCATTTAATTCAATGCAGCTTTCTTGAATGGCAATTTATAACTAGCATTGATTTATTGATATTTATTGACTGATATTTAATTGAGGAAGTTCTTTTTGATCTGTTGTTTGCATCACAATTACAATTCATTTCCTTGAGGTGGATTTTAATTGGAGTGATGTGGTTTATGGTCTCGGTGGGTGATATTTTGCAGCATTTACCGAATAAATCTGGGTCTTTAGCACTTGGGGGAGGATTCGTTTTAATGTGGCTGCCCATCAGTGGCGGCGTGTTCGCTGACAGGAGCCTTTCAGGCTGCTTCGTTAGCAGGACTGTCGATACGAGGCTGCACACTGGGACTGTATTAGCCGTTTGCAGGCAAAGGCTCGCCTGAGGAGCAAAACCCAGCACAAAGACGGGCACAGTGACACTCCTGAATCCATGGCAAAACACACTCAGGCCTGACTCTGTGAATCGGTGAGACGAGTGTGCTTCCTTCCACCTTATCTGCTGCCGAAGCTCAAGGCCACATGGCTGGACAGGAAGGTTTATATTGTGACTGGGTGCTGGAATTGACCTTTACTTTGAATGTTACTAGGGAAGCAGGCCGTTTGCATTTCACTTGCTTGCCAGAGCGCTGTGAGCTGCGCGCCAGAGATCTTCAGGTAGTGAGCCTGTGTCCAATCTGCCAGAGCTTACTGCTGACCACCCGCTGGCCATAACAGTCAAACTTGGCTGCATTTCCTCTACAGCGGCTTGGCATTATTGTCCTCAGGGACGGGGGAGTCAAACACCAGCTTTACTTTATAGAATGTTAGTATTTTCTCCAATGAGGGATATTTAAAATGGCTGATGTGCATCAATAATGCTAATGATGGTCCTTCCTGCCCTGTGTCCTTTAGAGGTGGAGTTTTTCTACAGAACTCACCTGCATCCTCTTGTCCCCCCCCCCCCCCCCCCCCCCCCCCCCAACACTGCAGCACCCCCCTCTGCGTCCTGCAAACTTCCTGTACTGTAATGAGCTACGATTCAAAGGTGCTCTAGTTATTTACGGCAGAGCCAGAGCCACTGTGTGCATGTGTGAGTGGCGCTTCACCAACTACTGATGCCGCTGCTCTAAATGCATGTACAGGAATGTGCAGCTGCATGTGGAAATCACCCATCTTCCATAAACAGGGACATAGTAGTACCATGGACATCCTGGCCGATTCAGGGGACCCAGCACTCTACAGGGAGGAGTTGATATGTAGGAGAATATATAAAACCGGGCAGGGGTTGCTTGGGGGCCTAGAATTTCTAGGTACGCCCCTGTCCATCCTTGTTTGTCTGGTGTAGGGTTGCCTAGATCCTCCCCCATGAAAGACAGGAGCAGCCTGGACATGAGGGTAGGCCATCACAGAAACGGCCCACCAAACCACACAGGAAACGTTTACCCACGTGAACATATGAGGACATGCTTACTGAACACACACAGACATTCACACCCACAGAGTTCACGACACTCACTCGTTATGTATGAGTGCTCATCATTATTTTTAATGGTGAACTTGGTGGTTTTGTCTGTAGGATCGAGTAAAGGCAGGTGTGATGCTATATTTATACATTACAGTCCATAAGTACTGTACAGCTCCTACAGTAAATCATCATTATGAATAGTGAACTGTACCCAGTGTGTGTGTGTGTCATATATACAGTATGTATATGTGCTTGACTTGAGTGTAAGGCTGCAAATTGTGGGGACATATGCACATACAGGTGTACATTGTCAGAGGTATTATAATAGGGAAACTGAAACAGAAATAAGCAAGATTTAAAAAATAAAATGCAAGATTTAAGAAATGATTAGACGCTGCTGTCGCTCTTGCCAGTGCTTCAATTTGACTGTATGCATCTTTTTATTTGGAGGCTGTTCTTCACACCGAAGCATAATTTCTCAGCTTTTCAGAAAGCAGAGCCACTTAATTTTTTCCGTCATTATAAAGAGTTTCAGACTGTCGCTTTGCTCATCATTTGCCAACATCTTAACTGGTGGTTCTCTCTGTAATAGTGTGGGGTATATGTGTCTCTGAGAACCACTTCAGTTCGGAACCAGGTGCCCAATCTGGAACCAGCCAGTGTTTCCACCGATTTTTGTTTCAGCAGTAGGCACCATCACATCATCAGTGTTGGGTGTAGCTGAATAGGTGTTTACTTTCACCTCCGTGCAGAGCTGTAAAGTAACAAAGTAGGTTTTTTTGAATTTGCATATCACATGAGTATTTTAAGTTGTTGGAACTATTACTTTAGTTTCGCTACATTTCTTAGCCAAAAACTGATACATTACTCTGATACATTCTGCACATTGTTTTAAGAAAGAAAAAATATTTGCAATGTGCTTGACTTGAGTGTAAGGCTGCAAAATGTGTAAAATGTGAATCACAATTTTTTTTTTTACTTAGAATAGTGATCGCTATTGTCACATTTCGCTGAGCGCACGGCGGGAAGGAAGGCACGGGAGTCTGGGATATGGGGAAAACTCGGGGTTTAATGAACAGAACACATCAGATACTGACTGGTCTTCTGACCCCCCCCAAAACTGTGCACATTTCAGAGTGGCCTTTTATTGTGGGCAGTCTAAGGCACACCTGTGCAAAATTCATGCTGTCTAATCAGCACCTTGATATGCCACACCTGTGAGGTGGGATGGATTATCTCGGCAAAGGAGAAGTGCTCACTTACACAGATTTAGACAGATTTGTGAGCAATATTTGAGAGTAATGGGTCTTTTGTGTATGTAGAAAATGTTTCAGATCTTTGAGTTCAGCTCATGCAAAATGGGAGCAAAACAGAAAGTGTTGCGTTTATATTTTTGTTCAGCGTATGTTATAATTTTACACATTACAAACCTAATAATCATTTTTTACAACAAAACAACAGAAAAAAATTAACTGAAAAAATTAGCTTACAGTTACAGAATTGTCTGAAGTTAAATACTGAGTAGTGAGTTGTGACAGTGAATGAGTGAGGATGGGGCAAATGACAGACACATGAGTCATAGTGTAGACGGGCGCCACTGTACAGTCAGGGTAACTAATTAGCTGCGGTAGAGTCCGAAGCAACAAAAAAATAGACTATGCTCACGCTGGGACGTCGGATAATACGAAATATCGGATAAGCGAAGACTCTACTGGATTTCACACGAGGTTAACGAGGGGGGCGTGGCACACAGGAGAATCGGAGGAGCAGGGTGTGACAGCTATTTTCTCTCAAAAATATATTTTTCTCATCTTATTATTATTATTTATCATATACGCATTGTCTTTATGAAGATGGAACAAACAATATATTGATATGTATGGTATATTCGTTAACATACCAATGCTGGTCGATATTTAGGTATGAAGTCTATCAATGTTCAAAGTTAGCAGCACCAGAGCTGAAGACACAACCATTAAAATAATGGAGATGATTACATTGGACCATCATTTTATGTAGCGGATGACAAGGGATTTTGTCAGGTTGACCACCACTTATAAGAGGTGTGGTATCTGTACTTTTACTCAAGTAAGAAAGTTGAGTAAATTTTCCACCATTGCCTCCATGTTTGTGTTGCGTCTGTAGATGCCCAGTCATGATGTCTTCAAGGTTTCCTTTCAGGACTCAACTATTTCTTGGTTCTCAATGCAAATTGATTTTTTGGTTTGGAGCCTGTTTCTATTTCTGTGGAAACATGCAGAACCTTTCAAAGGTTCGCAAACAGGAATGGAACCGGTTCTCTGTCAGTGGTAAAGCACCAATTGTGACCTCATATTCAGTTAAATCTATATTTAAATTATTTACATTTATATAGCATTCTGAACAATGTATTGACCTCAAGGCCAATATATATCAATAAGAACCATGTCCTAGACAGACTTAACAGCAGATTTGTATCATGCAGTATGATATGTACATTGGTTTTCACTATAGTGTTGCTGTGGATGGATGGATGGATGGATGGATGGACATAATGTATATAGCAATGAAGCTAAAGGAAAATTGTTCCCTCATTTTATCAATTAATGCATGAAGCATAGTTAAACATTATTTTGATTAATTCTTTTCAAAATTGGCAAGTCATCAAAACAAGCGAAACCAAGTATCTCACATAGCTTGGCATACGACATTATTGTTTAAAATTATAGGGTTGTGGTCACTGCCAGTTACATTTAGAAAATTTATTTTTTATGTGGAATCAGGCAGTCCAGTGCAATGATTTTACACTGCAAGTGCATTGTGCTGTGGATACATTCTTTTAACCCATAATCCAGAGTGATCAAGTCAATTTAAATTATTTTAACATTCTCTGGAGGTTGAGCTAATTCTATAGTTCTAATCTCCTGGCCTTCCATTTTAGATTGAAGTGCATCCATTAATGTATCCACCATCCATCCATCCATCCATCCATCTTTCAGCAGCTTATGCTGGTCAGGATTGAAGGGAGCTGAAAAACCATATCAACATGTATGATATGGTTTTGCCTCTTTGTTCCTGAGGGATTATGGGTAGGGGTCTGCTAGGCTGCTGCTTAGAGGAGAAACCGTAACAGGCTCTTAGGGGCTGCCCAGAGATGATGTCACGACAAACAGCAGGAGAAGCAGAAGAGGTGGGGTCTGGCATGACTGTGTCCAGCAGGTGGAGACTGCCATAGGGTGAGAGCCTCTATAGTGCCTTCATGATTCATCGCTTTCAGTGCAAACGCCGCCAAAGCTGTGGCCTAAACATTTCCCCGTACAGTAAGACAAAAGCCCGGTGATCCAAAGAAATCATCTGACAGTTTGTTATGTAATTACAGAAGGAGACAGGGTTTATGGATGCATCGAGCAATTACATTTGATGTGAAACAAGCACGCTGCATTTTTATTTAATTCCAGCTTGACATTTAATTCAGCCCTCTTTTTATGACCAGCTATGAGAGGTGTGAGAGTTTTTGTTGGCTTTTTTGTTAATCGTTGATGATTAGGTTCTCGCCTTCTGGTTGAAGGAGAGGACCCACGTGATTAAACCATAAATCAGCAGCAACCCACTGGGCTGCGAATCTTTCCATGCAGCTCCACAGCGGCTCATTGTCACCGCGTTCCGTGTGCTGGCAGTCGCGCTGGAGTTTCCGTGGTCACGCTGCCGTGCCGCGGCCCGGAGAACAAGAGGGCGGAAGCTGCAGGGCCCTGGGCAGCCGGCAGGCTGGGCGATGCACTGGGCTGACAGCGGGAGGCTGATCAGCGGGCCCCGGCTCACACACGGCCCCTTTGTGCGACCGGCCTGCCCCCTGCCCCTGGCTTCCTGTCCTCAGTCTCATGCTCCCTTCAGCTGTCACCTCACTGATTACGCAACGGCCTTGCTGCTCATAGCTTGTCACTATGTTCTAGCAGTCGGCCAAAGATTTTTGTTGTTTTTTTCGTTTCTTCGTTCCTTTTTTCACTTTCTGTCCCTCCTTGCTAGCTCTGGGGGCCGTAATTGTGGCCCATACAAATAAAAACTGTGGGTTAATCTGGAATGTCTCTCTGGTTTTGCAAGCATGTGAAAGTGAGGAAATGCAAGCCGGTTGAATTGTGGTGTTGCTGTGGTCTGCCGTCTCTATGTGTGTTTGTGTGTGGGTTTGCATTTACCACACTGAGAGTACCAAAAGTCCCCACAATATTATAAAACCTCTTACTTTTTAGTTCATGGGGGCATTTTTTCAGTCCCCACAATATAAACCTCTAATTTACAAAAATCTATGACTGCAATCACAATGTTTCCCCTACCATTATATTCGGGGGGTGCCCCCCCCCCCCCCCCCAAAGGCACCTCCCGCCCCCCCTTGAAGGTCAAGTTAGATATATACATTGTTCTTTTATTAAACAAACTAAATACATAATAGGTAATGTATAAACACTGAATCATAAAACTAAAATGCCAAAAAGTCTTTGGTGTGTTTGGTTTCTTATGGTTAAGGTTAGGGCTGGGTAGGGGTTAAGTTTGTCATTGTTGGGGTTAGGGTTTTACCCATAGAAGTGAATGGAGAGTCCCCACAAAGATATGTCTGTGAGTATGTCTGTGTGTGTGTGTTTGTGTGTCTGTTTCTCTGTGTCTGTCTGTGTGTGAGCGGAACATAAATAGCTCTGAGAGCTCAGGACATGTGTCCTACCGCAGCCTCCAGCCCGTGAGACCATCTGTGCCGCGTCCATGTTAGGCGGGCAGAATTCCCATCATGCACTGCTCTTGTCACATACCTACACGTTTGCCTGAAACGGCATTTAAATATAACCGCGCCGCAGTGTCCGCAGCGTGTGCTGCATCCCCCTCGAGGTGCAGTGCTGCCAGCCGCCCCATCTCTGGATCCACTCCACAGCCCGCCGATGTCCAATCTGTGCTTTTATTTTTCCTGTCACTCTTCTCTAGATGAAACTCTTTAGTAGTTGTAAAAATCTATGTGCTACATGCAACATGAGTTATTACTGCTTGTTTTATTGCTATAATTTGGAAAAAAACTGAAGTCAGGAAGCGTTACCAAACTAACAAGCGGACAGCTCTGATTCCATTTATGGTAATGCTCAGAGAGTAACTGCTCATTTGGCCTGTTCTGTGTGTGTGTGTGTGTGTGTGTGTGTTTATACACCTTTGTGCAACTTCATTTAAATAACTTGTCGACAGCTTTACCACAGTTAAAATGGACATCATAGTCACAGTTCATATTTATCACATTGGGTTTGGATTTAGGACCTGGTGGATTGACAACGTCAAAATGACAGGTTTTTATCACATTGTGGGGAACCTCAGGTCCCCACAATGTAATATAAACCCAACCCCCCCCCCCCCCCACACACACATACACACACACACTCATACACACTGTTAAATAACCGTAAATGTAATATAAATGACAATGTGGATCAGGAAAGTTTAGGCTGAGAGCTCGTGCAGTCTAAGGAAATGACTCCATCTGCTTCATGAGCCTGGAGATTGCTGATGCTGAAAGAGATAATATCAGCATTCTTTGTCAGGACAAACTGACCTCCCTGGGGGTGAGGGAGTTTAGAAGAAAGGTCATCACAGAATCTCAGTTTAGTCAATACTAAGCTGTAGCTCTATTGCATGGAAATTAAGGTTTGCGTTTTAGAGTTAGTCTTAATCAGATGAGTCCACATTAAATGATCCATGCAGGGTCTGCAACATGGAGACTGCCACTCTGTTACAGTAATGTGCCACGTTCCTGTGACAGCTGTGTGCCTGTAGTGTACAGACAGAGGTGTTACGCTGGCCCTGTGACAGCTGTGTGCCTGTAGTGTACAGATAGAGGTGTTACGCTGGCCCTGTGACAGCTGTGTGCCTGTGGTGTACAGACAGAGGTGTTACGCTGGCCCTGTGACAGCTGTGTGCCTGTAGTGTACAGACAGAGGTGTTACGCTGGCCCTGTGACAGCTGTGTGCCTGTGGTGTACAGACAGAGGTGTTACGCTGGCCCTGTGACAGCTGTGTGCCTGTGGTGTACAGACAGAGGTGTTACGCTGGCCCTGTGACAGCTGTGTGCCTGTGGTGTACAGACAGAGGTGTTACGCTGGCCCTGTGACAGCTGTGTGCCTGTGGTGTACAGACAGAGGTGTTACGCTGGCCCTGTGACAGCTGTGTGCCTGTAGTATACAGACAGAGGTGTTACGCTGGCCCTGTGACAGCTGTGTGCCTGTAGTGTACAGACAGAGGTGTTACGCTGGCCCTGTGATAGCTGTGTGCCTGTAGTGTACAGACAGAGGTGTTACGCTGGCCCTGTGACAGCTGTGTACCTGTAGTGTACAGACAGAGGTGATACGCTGGCCCTGTGACAGCTGTGTACCTGTAGTGTACAGACAGAGGTGATACGCTGGCCCTGTGACAGCTGTGTGCCTGTAGTGTACAGACAGAGGTGTTACATTGGCCCTGTGACAGCTGTGTGCCTGTAGTGTACAGACAGAGGTGTTACGCTGGCCCTGTGACAGCTGTGTGCCTGTAGTGTACAGACAGAGGTGTTACGCTGGCCCTGTGACAGCTGTGTGCCTGTAGTGTACAGACAGAGGTGTTACATTGGCCCTGTGACAGCTGTGTGCCTGTAGTGTACAGACAGAGGTGTTACGCTGGCCCTGTGACAGCTGTGTGCCTGTAGTGTACCGACAGAGGTGTTACGCTGGCCCTGTGACAGCTGTGTGCCTGTAGTGTACAGACAGAGGTGTTACATTGGCCCTGTGACAGCTGTGTGCCTGTAGTGTACAGACAGAGGTGTTACGCTGGCCCTGTGACAGCTGTGTGCCTGTAGTGTACAGACAGAGGTGTTACGCTGGCCCTGTGACAGCTGTGTGCCTGTAGTGTACAGACAGAGGTGTTACGCTGGCCCTGTGACAGCTGTGTGCCTGGAATATACAGACAGAGGTGTTACCTTGACAATCTGACACCCAGAGCTTTGCCCAGATCCCAAGGAGATTTCCATGGAAATTGACTGGCTGCTTTACTGTAAAGATTTGTTCATTAGGAAAACCATTGAAAGATTTCAGGCCCTTTGGAAAATGACAATGGAAGCAGGTCACCTAACTAAGACAGAATAATGGGGATCATATGTTAAAGCACAGAACTGGGTTTTCTGCAGTACTACCATATAAATGCATGTTCATAGAGAGTGTATACAAACTGAAGGCCAGAACTAGGTATAAGCACTATAATTTCTACTGTGAATGCCAGGCATGGTAGTGCATTCTGATGGTGACCCACTTCTCCTTCCTTTGTTTAGTATCCTGACTCTTTTATGAGGTATCCATAGTAATACTGTTGCACTGCTATTCATCAGTTTGTTTTATGGGGAAGCAATGCATGAAATATTTGCACATTACAGAGAAGACAGAAAGCAGCTTACCTTACAATTAAATACCTAGAAATAGGAAAATGTAAAATGTTAAAAGTTTGTAGTGGGGTTTCTGGAGGGAGTGTTTATGATATCTTGCCCAATCCTATGTGAGCAAAATTGACTTTGTTTATGTCGTTGACGCCTTGGTTATTACACCCAACAGCTGCACATTAAAATGACGTGCTATGTAATGTCAAAAAGGAACCACAATAAAGCTTCAAGTGGTAAATGGTGTTTTTGGAATATTCTGGAATCACTGGGAGTGTCCTGACAGTTCAATGGAAGAAGAAAAAGATATTCAGTGGGGTAATCAAACAGTCTTGCCAGTGAGGATCTGTGTTTGGATGCTGGGAGAGTAGTTTGAGTGGACCTCCATCACCACTGCCACAAAACACTTGCATAATTAATCTGGCATTTATCTTTGCTTTCGTTAAATAAATAAGTGCAATTTTTGTGGTCATTGTAATTCTATATTAGAATTGATATATTAGTCAGATGCGGAGATATCCAAATCACTTTACTTAATTTAAATAATATCATGAACTTTGGGTCTAGTGAGTTTATTTTTTACCTGCTTTATTTTATGTATTTGACTGTGGGGGATGCAGCATGTGCCTCTGTGGGTTAGACTGCTGTGCCTGTGATCGGAAGGTTGTGGGTTCAAATCCCAGGGACAGCAGAGTGATGTCACCACTGGGCCCTTGAGTAAGGCTCTTATCCTCATTTGCTCCAGGGGTTGGCTGACCCTGCTTTCTCAGAAATGTATGTCATTTTGGGTGAAAATCTCTGCTAAATAAACATAAATACCATCCATTATAATCTGTAGTTCATTTTTCGAATGATTTGTGATTGTCTCGGCAGCCCATGAGTGTAACTGACATCAGGGTTAACTTGGAAGAGGCCAGGGCAGCTTTCGCCTCTGCTGCCTTGCCCCACGGACCCCCTCAGTCACATTTCTGTCCCCGATCCTCCCCCCAGCCTGCCTGCGTGTCAGATGTTGGTGGGATAAGCAGGTCCGCCAGCAACAGACAGGCTCATTGAGCTGTGGTAGCGTGCTGCCATAGAAACAGCTATTCACCATTTCTGTGACAAAAATGTTTCTATCGCTGTGTTCTTCACTAAGGGGCGTTGTGACAGCAATACCAATGAGAAGTTTACTGCAAGTAATACATCTTTACATTTCCTTCCTGAGAATAAAAGATCATGTAAGCGGAATAATATCCTGAAGCCTTGTAATGTGTAAGATTTACTGCACATCTGCTCTTGTTTTATAACTGCCCAGAGTATTTTAACATACCTTATATCTTACTTACAGTTGAGGAGATGCAAAGACCATTCTGGGTCATATATTGAATTGCCTTGATTTCCTTTTGTTTAACTCAAAGTTTAACTCTAGCAACCCACTGCGCATAGTGACGTCGGAATGACGTCTTTAATATGTCGTTTTTGGACGTCCAATTTTGGTCCACTGAAGGGGTTGTTTTGTAACGCCAGGCGACGTCTTTTTTTGACGTCTAATGAACGTCTAGTATTGACGGCCGTGGGACCTCCATGTATGGGCTATTTATAGTCCAAATGCGGTCGTTGTGGACGTCTTATAATACCAAAAGCAGACTAATTTTAGACAATGTGTATGTCGTGTCTCGACTAAATTCATATATACAACAATTTCACCATGCTTTCAATTAAAACTTAAATTTAAATAACGTATTGCTGCGACGGGCAGATGGAGGTATCGCGAACAGAGAAACACGGAGACTACTCTGTCGGAGAACATCCACTCAATTAATAATCCGTACAAGGATTACATCAGGCACCCAAAGAGCACCAAACATAATTATATGTAAGAAACACAAAGTTGTCAGACAACGAACTGTAAGACGCATCCACGGTGGGACATTTATGTAAGCTAATTACACACGAGGATCAGACCGGGTACACACAAGACACATGTAAACACATGCGCAACAATAAGGAATTACCTATTAATTAACAATAACAGCAACAACACAACAATGGCTATTTACAACTGCACGCGGGGCATGCTGGGACATGAGCCCAGCCGGTGCTACAGTGTATACAACAGAACAGTACAGAGCTAAAGTATCATGAAAAGTAAAAAACATAATTTAGCATTAACCTGGTTTAGCAAGCTGGATGTTAATTTGTTCGACCGGGCATCAAGCTGCTGCCAGATTTTGAAATCCCGCGTTCTGCACGTGCACAAAAGTGTCCGCGAGGGACGTGGATAAAACTGTTACAGCTGCTCTGCACTACTCAGTTTTCACATGGTTTTCAGAACGAACATAAAAAACAATGCACGATAAAATTTATTGTCATATCAGCGCAAATGCACATAAAATACGTACGCATTGGCATAATAAATCATGTTTGTTTCGAAATAATCATCTGTATTCACATTTATTATGTTGATAACAACAATGTTGATATTTGTAAATAAAACTATATTTCCTGCACCTGTCATAGTCGTCCAAATAACGTCAAAAAAATTACGTTCAAATGTTGAATGTCATATTGACGTGCAAGTTGGGTCATGGATGGACGTTCAAATTGTGGACCTAGTTTGGACGTTGTATAGATGTCCAGAATTGGTCATGGACTGACGGACCTAATATAGACATGATCTGCACGCCTATCCGACGTCCAATGTTTAGTGGGAACTTAGCATTAGTGCCCATCATTTCTCCAGGTGTATGGGTAGGAAGGCAGGCCATTCTGCTTAGTTTAGTTGGAAATATATCAAATTAACTCAAATAAAAAAGTGGCATTGTTCTTTAACCTGCATGAACCGAAAGGCGATGGCGTGTCAATCTCAGAAGGAGGCACTAAACCGAATAGCACCACAGCCACCCCCCCCCCCCCTTAAATCTGCCAATGCATCAGTCCTCTGAGAGAGCCGTCCATTTTCACTGAGCATCTGCTCTGTGCCACAAGGCTAATAACAGCCGAAACCTACAGCAGGACATCCATTGTCATCACTGCAATCAATCACTCAGCCATCAATAAGTACAGTGCAAACAATCTGAAATCACAGCACCTTATTAATAATTAAGGATGAACACAGTTGTGTAATAGATTTTGATGTTTCATTATTTTCCCTGTTATATATTCTTCTGTTAATTTAATTCTCTTGTTGATTGCTGTGTCTGAAAACTTATCAATTTATTACTGCTACACAGAGCCATTTCCCAGCAAACTGACAGACTGAGTTTACTTTCTCCCACACAATGGAGTAGTTTCCTTTTAATTAGCCCCACTTGATTTTGACTTCTTGTAAATGCATTCCTATGCTGTGCAGGGTAAATTGTGCCATATTCATGGTGAATCTTTTAGCATCTTTGAACATGAAGTAATCAGGACTGAGAAGCACACCCTCCACCTGCTATTAGCAGCTATGAGGAATGAGTAGTGTTGGTTGCCATGACAGCAGCCAGATAATTAAGTGAAGCATGTGATTATTCAGGAAAATTACTTCCATGGAAGCTACTTTGTCCTATTTTTAAGGCGTGTTTTTTAAGGATTCACCTACTTCGGTAAAATTAAGATCAGCTAAACTGGCAATAACTCAATTCACATTCCAAATGGTACTTGAACCTTTTCTAGACAACAAAATAATTAATAATTGTTATAATAATACTAGCTTTTAACTAAATGAAACTGAACAAAACCCTACAGACTGTATGTGGAATGCATTCGAAGTATATGAAGTAAATTTTACGCAGAAAATAACATGGATAAACCTCATGTCTTTCATACATAAAATTTTGGTTCGTCACCAACAGTCAAAATGCCACAGATTTAACTGAACTGCTCATAAAATAACACAGGTCTCTACCACCTTGCTGTTTGTGTGTCCAGGGTGCTTTGAATGCTGCATCAAGTGTTTGGGCGGTGTTCCCTACGCTTCCTTGGTCGCCACCATCCTCTGCTTCTCCGGCGTGGCCCTCTTTTGTGGGTGCGGCCATGTAGCGCTCACCGGTACAGTCACCATCCTGGAAAACCACTTCTCCAAAACATTTAGCGATCACGCAATGCTGACTGACGTGTAAGTATGCACACGTCTCCATGTATACACAAGAGTGTCATTTCACTTAATGCTAGAGTCCATCTTCAATAATTAACAACTGACTCATGCTGTGCAAATTGCATTAATTAGCTGTCATTTAATAATTTAATGCATTTAGTTGCACCCATTTGTTGCTTATTTGCATAAATCCTTGGAATATACAGTAAGTGCAAGGTTCTAACATCTTTGCACGAATCTATAATGCCTTTTGATGTTAGTTTAGGAAACACTGGTACTTGAGCCCAGTGCTGAAGAAATCTCTGATCTCTTGTGTTTATATCCACTTTCATGAAAATTTTGCAAAGTAAGTGTTATTTCGGGAGTAAAACCCTGAATGTGAGCTCTTCTGCTGGCTTGGCATCACAGCGGACAGCTGCTTCTCCATTGCATGTTTCTCCATTGCATTCTCACATGTTCCCCCGCAGGGTGCAGCTAATGCAGTATGTTATCTACGGCATTGCCTCATTCTTCTTCCTGTATGGCATCATCCTGCTGGCCGAAGGCTTCTACACGACCAGAGCTGTCAAGGAGCTCCGCAGCGAGTTCAAGACCACAGCATGTGGCCGCTGCATCAGTGGCATGGTGTGTTGGGGCTGCCACCTTCCTTGTGCACCATCTTGCTGTGGAGATTTTCATTGACTCTTTATTCTACAAGGACCTGCATTAAAATATCAGCCAGGGCTTCATAACATCAGATCATGTCAATGAGAATGATCTTTAATGACAGTAACGATGATAATGATGATGATTATGATGAAGGACCATCTGTATCTGTTTAGTTTGTGTTCCTGACCTACATCCTGGGTGTGGCCTGGCTGGGAGTCTTTGGCTTCTCGGCGGTGCCTGTTTTTCTCTTCTACAACATGTGGTCCACCTGTGCCGCCCTGAGGTCCCCGGTAGCCAATCTGACATCCGAGGACTCCATCTGCATCGATGTGCGGCAGTATGGTGAGTGAGCCGGAATGGCGCTCAGAGGGGGTTTATGTCGAAGAAACACTGTTCATCCTCCACTCTCCATCATGGGGCTGGGCTGCTCAAGGGAAGGAAGCAAGGAACGATGGCTGAAAGGAAGGGACTTCAGCTGGGAGTGGAGCTGGGCATAAAAAAAGTGACAGGGATTGGAAAAAAAGAGCTGGTTAGGGTTAGTACAGAGGCGAATAGAAGAAAAAAAGGAGCTGGTTAGGGTTAGCAGAAGGGCAATCACACGAAAAAAAGAACAGGAAATGGGGAAGGCGAGTTATGCATAGGTATCCAAAAAAATTAGCTGTCGCAGGTTATCACAAAGGTGACCATAGGGAAAAAGAGCTGTTTATGGTTAGCACAAGGTCAATCACAAGACAAAAAGAACTGTTTAGGGTTAGCACAAGGGTAATCACAAGAAAAAAAGAACTGTTTAGGGTTAGCACAAGGGCAATCACAAGAAAAAAAAAAGTGCTGTTTCGGGTTAGCACAAGGACAATCGCATGAAAAGAGAGCTGTTTTGCAGTTAGCACAAGGGCAATCACAAGAAAAAAAGAACAGGAAATGGAGAAGGCGAGTCATGCATAAGTATCCAAGAGTGTTTCCTCTGGCGAGAGAAAAAACACAAGTCAGTCTCATTTAATGATCAGTACCAGGACAAAAGTTTAGTCTTTGAGTGGGTTTGTCACCCGACTGCAGCAGCCCACACCCATGGGTTTCTTTTGAACATATGTATCTGTACACCTGTCACTGTATCTCTTTGCATCATAAATGCCTTATGCATCTGAATAATTGTTCTTGTTAAAAGTAACTGACATCCTGAATGACAGATCTTACCCTACCTTCTATGCACTACTCTTCTTAACTCAGAACATATGCTATGAAGAATTAAGCTCTCTTTCTTGTAGGGGTTATTCCATGGACTGCAACTCCCGGGAAAGCCTGTGGAGCTACACTGAGTGACATCTGCGACACCAGTGAGGTAAGGAAAACGGAAACTTCAGCATCAGTAAATGGACATGATTAAATGTATGGCATTAAAGAATAAAATTATATAATCATTTATATGAAGGTGTAGTGCACTTTTAAATGTGCGACTGATTAAATTAATTATGATATTCGGTGATGAATGTTTTAGCAAAGGTTTTTGTGTAATTGATGATGGATAAACCAAAATATATCAAAGATGGGTGGATGATTATGGATATATCACTGTCTGGTTAAATAGCACTGCCGCAAACTGTGAAGAATCACTGTAAAAGCACAGAACTGGCGTCTATGATTCACCGGACCATCTGTCTTTTGCAGTTCTATCTCTCCTATCACCTGTACATAGTAGCCTGTGCTGGGGCAGGAGCCACTGTTATCGCCCTGGTAAGCTTATAGTGCCTTTGGATTTTGTTGCCATGGCGCAGTACTCTATGGGTTTTGGGTGCTGGGTCCTTTCTTTCTCCAGCTCATTTCCCATGCAGTTGATGTGATGTGATGTGTTTTTTTAAAACATTTTTCCGCATCATATTTACTTAGTTGTTTGCTTGTTTTATGTATTTATTTGTTTATTCATTTGATTTATCTTTTCATCTATTTATTTGTTTGTTTGTTTGTTTATTTAATAAAGGATTAACTGACTGGTGACATGAGTTAGCCAGTAGGTGCAGTTTGTGGGTATGGAAAACGGTACAATGGGTGTGCCCATGCTAACGAAGGCATGTTGCTATGATCAGCTTTGCAGAACAGGAAAGGACTGGAATTCAGCTAAATGGCTCTTTTCTTATTTAAGAATTGTAACAGCTTTCCTGGTAGATTCAGCATGTGTATCATTAATTTAGCATGCAACAGTGGCCAGTTTATTAAGTCCACCTGCAGAGAAACATTTGGTTGCAGTTGAATACATACAGTTTGTGGACATGTTGAAGAGGCTCACTTAGTGTTTGACTGGGCATTACAATACACAAGATGCCTGATGTTGCAAATTTTTTATGTAGCGTGACTGTTGATGCCAGAATGGGTGGTTCCAGCATCTCAGAAATAGCTAGCCGTCTGGGCTTTTCGCACACTGTGCTCCTAAAAGTTTACAGAGAGTGGTGTGACAAACAAACAACAAAAAACAATGGAATTTTGGTAGCAGAAAACACAAACTCCTTAACAGGAGAGCGTACAGGAAAGCTAACAGGAAGGGCAAAAGTACAAAAACCAACTCAGTACAACAGTGGTGCACAGAAAGGAATCTCTGAAGAGCCACTCATCTATGTTAGTTTCGGAGGCAAATGTATGTCCTAAATTCTACTAGCTATGTCTACCGAATGAAGTGGCTACTGAGTGTCTGTATTACTGCTGTGAGTCCCCGTGGCGGAGAGTGGAGTGGTTCCTCATTTCCTGTTGTTCTGTTTTCTTCCACCAGCTGATCTACATGATGGCCACAACCTATAACTATGCTGTTTTGAAGTTTAAAAGTCGGGAAGCCTGCTGCACTAAATTCTAATGCGCGCCCCGATCGCCTTTGTGCAGCCTACAAGGCATCCAACTGACAACGTGAACTAAAATCAGAACGTAGAAGCAAAAGTTCCGTTTCTTTTGACATAATATGTAAATATCATTTTATACACCTAACTTAGTGTCTGTATACTGGGACAGGCTCTTGTTTCAGGCCGTCGGAATGGCGGTGTGACACTTGGCTGGGGTTGTAGTCATCGTTGGGTCAAGTAGCACAAGCAGCCTCTGATGTTATCAAGGGAGCGGACAAAGCTGAAAGCCTGTCTTCCTCCTGTCACAGGCCGTGAAGCAGATCTTCGCAAAGAGTAAACTTCAGGAGATCATACAGACATATACAACGCATGCAAACACACACCCACACCCTGAGGTCACTCACAGTTAGCTGCAGAGACTCTTGAATGAAATAACTTTCTCAAGCCAAGTTGCGTATGATGTGCTCTAGGCTGTTCTTGTGGCCTGTACGAGAATATAACAATTCCAGACACTGGCAGTGATAGTGCGAACAGGCAGCAACATTAATGAAGGACTTGTGTCATGCCAGAGATGTACTCCTGCGAGATTGAGTAACTTAAAGATTCTTATATTACAGGTCATTTATCTTGTTTTTTTATAGGAAATATATGAGACCTGATTTTGTAGCTTCAATCGTCAACAATTTTGTTTTTCTTGTTTTTCTTTTTATTTCTGTAATTTTTTTATTCAAACACAATTGCCATCAAAATGTGTTTAATTTCCACATTTTTCTGTTATAACACTGAACCTGCATGCTTATATTTGATTTTTGTCTGTTCATGTCTACTTATTTCTTATTTCAATAGTATTTAATTTTTTTGTTCTTAAAATTTTAAAAATTGTAGTACTTGTCCGTTTCTACATTAAATAAACCTGCTTTGTTTACAAAGAAGAGTCAGTGATGGTCTTTCTTGTAGAGGCTCTTCTAGCCGGAGCAGATGCGCTTGGTGTTGGTGGTTCTCTCTTTCTCTATAAACCAACAGTCAGTTAAATAACCTCGCCTAATCTCCCCATGCATGCCAGGGTGAAGCCATGATGGCCCCCCTCCTATGCACCTTCAGTGCATCCTTTCCCGCTACCTCAGCTCACTGGCATAGCCTCACTTCCTCGTGGCCCGCTCTTCTCTCTGACCCACACTCTCACCATCTGCCTCGACTCACGGGCATAGCCTCGCTTTCTTGTGGCCCGCTCTGCTCTTTGACCCACGGTCTCACCGTCCGCCTCAGCCCACAGGCATAGCCTCGCTTCCTCGTGGCCCCACTGCGCTCTCTGACCCACACTCTCCCCGTCCGCCTCAGCCCACAGGCATAGCCTCGCTTCCTCGTGGCCCACTGCGCTCTCTGACCCACACTCTCCCCGTCCGCCTCAGCCCACAGGCATAGCCTCGCTTCCTCGTGGCCCACTGCGCTCTCTGACCCACACTCTCCCCGTCCGCCTCAGCCCACAGGCATAGCCTCGCTTCCTCGTGGCCCACTGCGCTCTCTGACCCACACTCTCCCCGTCCGCCTCAGCCCACAGGCATAGCCTCGCTTCCTCGTGGCCCACTGCGCTCTCTAACCCACACTCTCCCCGTCCACCTAGTCCACCTCATGGCCTGCTCTGCTCTTTGACCCACGCTCTTGCTGTCCACTTTGCCCTCCCCCCTTCTCTTCCAGATCCACTTCCTCATGATCCTGTCAGCCAACTGGGCCTACCTTAAAGACGCTAGCCACATGCATGCGTACCAGGACATCAAAACCAAGGAGGAACAGGAGCTGCAAGATATCCAGTCCCGTTCAAAGGAATGCCTCAATTCCTACTCATAAAGATTTCCCAGGCCCACCCTCCCCTTTCTCTTGCCCACTCTAGGTGCCAGATGAAGACAAAACACACCTTCAGTTATGCCCAGTAACCCTAACATGCGGCACTAACACAGCCCCTAACAGCTAGTGCATCAGCATCATTTTCTGCATTAATCTGCCATGACACCGGGAAGAGCCGTAGTTTTTGTTTATATGTACATAAAATCATATGTGCGTATATATATATATATATATATATATATATATATATGTGTGTGTGTGTGTGTGTGTGTGTGTGTGTGTGTGTGTGTGTGTGTATCCTTTTTACCTTTTTAATTGTTTGGAGTACGTGTTTCAGAATGATCTTCTTCTGTTCCTATCTCTGCAATGTACCGATAAACCTTGAGACATTGCACTCTGAAGAAAGAGTTCATGCTAATGATTTGCCATGTTTTAGGAGAAGAAGCTGTTTCCTTGAAGGTTTATACTTTGTTGCACAAGAAAAGGAG
This sequence comes from Paramormyrops kingsleyae, assembly GCF_048594095.1. Lineage (NCBI taxonomy): Eukaryota > Metazoa > Chordata > Actinopteri > Osteoglossiformes > Mormyridae > Paramormyrops > Paramormyrops kingsleyae. Next base: position 17,406,747 of record NC_132812.1, read on the forward strand.
CATACATTTCGATAAGTACACAAAATTAGCGCAATGTGTTTTACGTGCATGACTGTCTGTATGTATCACCTTGACTTTAAAGGGAGGGAATCGCTGTACCGAAACGAGTGTGGAGATGTGCTGTTGTCGGGGGAGCAATGCATGCATTGTATTTTGGGAAATGTAGTTTTAAGTGGTCTAGTGGAAACATCAGTTTGACAAATATTCCTGTTTTTCAAACAACCTTTAGTACATAGTGAAACATGGTATATAAATTTCTTTCCATTTGTATAAAGACTCCAGCATATGTCTGCCTGTTTAAGAAAAAGAATTATGCAATATTGATGATGAGTTTCCCTAAACGTACAATGACCTAAAATGTTGACCATTTTCAATCTACCTCAAGTTCAAATGTCAAATACTAACACTGATGAGACTTATTTGGGTGATTTAACCAGAAAAACCAGATAGGTCGAGCAGTATGTATTCATAGTATTATTTACTAAAACAGAAAAAATATTTGTAGTGCTGCATTTATATTGTTATATGCAGCTTTTACCCGAAGAAAATCCATGCTGCAAACCATATTAATTTATATTTTTATTAATATTGCTCATTTTCCATGTCTTGGAAGTTAGAGTGGAAACATGTATAGTGTTGTCTGGCTCTACAGAAAAAAAAATACTGGACAGAATAACAACAACTAAAGAAATCGGGAGGCAGTAGTGGTTCAAATTTTTTAAGTATCTCATATTCCCTTCAATTTTTTTATTTTGCATTGAAATTACAAAAATAAAGCATAGCATGAAAAAAGGCAGCATTAAGTGAACTGATTGTGATAGCAGGAATTGCATTGACAACATTTTCTGTTCTAAAACATAATGGTAATCACTGCCTTCTTCAGCTGGTTCTGAATGCTCCTTGGTCGATTATTAATGCATTCTAATCTCACCCTCACCTTGTGTAAAGGGTGTAACCTCCAAGTCTCTTTCCTTGTCATTTTTAAAATTTTGATCTACAATCAAGTATTACGTACTGCGACCATTCCCACAGCAGACTTGAGTATGTGGATCTTTTGAAAAGGTGAGATTACAGATTACAGTGAAGGTCGGTTTAGACCATGACCTCATACTTTCTGTAGTTAGATCATCCCCCAGAAGAAGCATAACTGACCAAACACAATATGAATATGTTATATGTGAAGAATTTTTTTATTTTAATATTTTTAAACACATCTAAACCTTGAAATGAAGACTTATTTTTGAACGCTGTATTTCTATGTTGCTTTAATGTATGAAGGCTTAAATTCTGATGTAAATCACTGATTTGTTTTTCTTTAAGTAGAAAATAATGTACTGGGATGTTTTGGTGTTTCTTCATTATTGCATGAAAAGATGATGATAGAGGTGATGTGTAGTCATTTGTACTGACAAAAAAATTGTAGCCATTGTTTGCCCATATTTTATTTTTTTTATTAGTTTTATTTTTATTTTATTTCTGACAACCTTTTATGTCAAATGCATTGTAGTCATAGTTTTTTTGTTTCTGTCTTCGTTTTTTTTTTTTTTTTTAATAAAATTTATTAATTCTTTATAGTGCCAATTTGTAATGTTATAGTAAACTGATATTTTCTACAACTGCCAACGAGGTTTCATGTGTTTTGTTGGAGTACATAATGGCCATTTTCAGAGTGAAATAAGACCCTTCATCATTCTAGTGTGTCTTGATAAAACATATATCTGTTTTGTGAATGAACAGAAACATTTAATGTCAATGGAGCAGAACTTCTCAATTTATTTTTGTTTCTTTGATAATAGAAAATACGGTCAGCAGAATTGTGTACATGTTCCACATATGTGAAATGTTAACATACAGTGCCCACAGAAAGTCTTGGGATGCTTGCCTAATCTGGTAAAAAAAATTGCAAATTTATTTATTTATATAACAGAAGTCATTACTTTATATATTTGAAACAACAAATTTTAGGTAAAAGATTTATTTCAAGTAGTGATAAATTGAAACCCAAATTATACTTCTAAAAGAGCTGATATGAATTATAAAGTTAGTTGACAAGCATTCTCATTGGTTGATTTATAATTAGTAACACCTTTGCAGTAACATAAAACACCAAACATCACTGTTCTGTTTAGTATCCCTTTGGAAGCCAGTGGCTAGAACATAACTGATTCAGTCAAAAAAATTATGACTCTTAAAAAGAAAATGTATGTGCAGAAGATATGGACAGATATGTTAAATATTGCTTGTCTATGGACTTTTGCTGTGAAAGCAATAGATTTGCAACATTTTTACAAAATTAAGCAAGAGTCACAAGACTTTCTGTAAGCATTGTACATGAATTGATTACTTGATAAATATAGTACACAATTTCCTTTAATTTTTGGTAATTATGCACTTAAGCACTGATTTTTAATGGTTAATTCAATGGGCACTGGTCAAAGGCTAGATTAGCGAGTGTCCTCTTGAGGCTGTGAAGGATTGTAGAACAATGAAGAACTACAGGCAAACAAACAGCTTTGTATACTTAGCGTACAAATGTTCAATAAAAATGAAAATGAAATGACAATATTTCTTTGCTGAGTGTCATGCTGAGACAACATGCTGTACAGTGACGTTCTGCATGAGGGTCCTCCCATGTGGCTCCCGCACAGAGAGATGGGCAAACTTGTCCCAGTGTCATTCTGGAATGCAGCTGGTATATGAATGGATAAGGCAGCACAAAGGCTGTGTTATCCTTTCCAAAACAGAGGAGGCTAGCGGGATCCCTATATTTGGGAACTATATTCAGTAAAGGGTGTGTCAAGTTAACATGCCACCGTGGTCCTCCAGGGGGCACCAGACAGGGGGTTCTTTGAGCAGAGCTCAAGAACCGATAAGATCAATTAGCCTGAGAAATGTGCTAGCCTGCTAACTAGGAACACTGGTACTTTGTTGATGCTCCCAGTCAACGATTAACAAGGACACAAAAACTTAATATCTCAGACTATAGAAGTGGATTTCCTAATCCTGACTTTGGGAGCCTAGAATCTTGTTCCAGCCAAGGTCTTAATTAACTGGCCCGGAATGAGTCAGGACAGTCACAGCTGACTGATAAGTAAAATGCATTTTCTCAACTTATTTTTGACAAGTAAATACCAGCTAAAAAACTTGAAACTTTATTTATAATTCTGAGCAATGTCCAGTTAATTACAAAATTACAAGCAATCATTGTAGATTTTGAGGATTGCTTAATCAGACTGATTAACATGCTAAATAAGACAATCTGGCAAGAGTGGAGAGGGTATGAAATCACATACTGTATCACTGCTATACCTAGTCAAGATGGTAGGTCCTCTACTGTAAAAACATCATGTTACTTACACTCACCTAAAGGATTATTAGGAACACCTGTTCAATTTCTCATTAATGCAATTATCTAATCAACCAATCACATGGCAGTTGCTTCAATGCATTTAGGGGTGTGGTCCTGGTCAAGACAATCTCCTGAACTCCAAACTGAATGTCAGAATGGGAAAGAAATGTGATTTAAGCAATTTTGAGCGTGGCATGGTTGTTGGTGGCAGACGGGCCGGTGTGAGTATTTCACAATCTGCTCAGTTACTGGGATTTTCACGCACAACCATTTCTAGGGTTTACAAAGAATGGTGTGCAAAGGGAAAAACATCCAGTATGCGGCAGTCCTGTGGGCGAAAATGCCTTGTTGATGCTAGAGGTCAGAGGAGAATGGGCCGACTGATTCAAGCTGATAGAAGAGCAACTTTGACTGAAATAACCACTCGTTACAACCGAGGTATGCAGCAAAGCATTTGTGAAGCCACAACACGCACAACCTTGAGGCGGATGGGCTACAACAGCAGAAGACCCCACCGGGTACCACTCATCTCCACTACAAATAGGAAAAAGAGGCTACAATTTTCACGAGCTCACCAAAATTGGACAGTTGAAGACTGGAAAAATGTTGCCTGGTCTGATGAGTCTCGATTTCTGTTGAGACATTCAAATGGTAGAGTCAGAATTTGGCGTAAACAGAATGAGAACATGGATCCATCATGGCTTGTTACCACTGTGCAGGCTGCTGGTGGTGGTGTAATAGTGTGGGGGATGTTTTCTTGGCACACTTTAGGCCCCTTAGTGCCAATTGGGCATCGTTTAAATGCCACGGCCTACCTGAGCATTGTTTATGACCATGTCCATCCCTTTATGACCACCATGTACCCATCCTCTGATGGCTACTTCCAGCAGGATAATGCACCATGTCACAAAGCTCGAATCATTTCAAATTGGTTTCTTGAACATGACAATGAGTTCACTGTACTAAAATGGCCCCCACAGTCACCAGATCTCAACCCAATAGAGCATCTTTGGGATGTGGTGGAACGGGAGCTTCGTGCCCTGGATGTGCATCCCACAAATCTCCATCAACTGCAAGATGCAATCCTATCAATATGGGCCAACATTTCTAAAGAATGCTTTCAGCACCTTGTTGAATCAATGCCACGTACTGTAGAATTAAGGCAGTTCTGAAGGCGAAAGGGGGTCAAACACCGTATTAGTATGGTGTTCCTAATAATCCTTTAGGTGAGCGTATGTCAATTTTGTAATATTAATAATTAGAAAAATAGAGGATTGTGTGAGAGTGTTTGCCTGAAAGAACAAGTGAAAGAATATATAAAAGGATAGGTAGTTCAGGAAAGATATCATGCATGGTTTTGTGTGTGTGTGTGCGTGTGTGTGTGTCTGTGTGCATACATTTTTTGCGTCTCTGTGTCTGCATATCTGCGTCTCTGGGTGCCGGCATGTATGCATCTCTGTTTGTATGTGCATGTGTGCATCTGTGTGTGCGGGAAAGAAATAGTGCCTCAGCTTCAATCAAAGCAAAACGACACTTCAGACCAAGTCAGGTCAGATTGTTGCCACACCCACCGCATGATGAAACACCTTGAGATCCCGGTTTTGTGAACCCTCAGGCCGAGACATGGACTGGTCCCACCCTCCAGGAATGCCCATCTATCTGCCACAGCCAGGTGTTACATAGGTATCCCCTTAGCTTGCTCCAGCCACTCAGGTCCTCAGCAAAGAGGATCCTGCTAGCTGGATCACCCACAGGGAATCATGCCACATGGTCATACTGCTGTACCTGATGCTCCCTCACAATGCAGGTAGTGCACCTCGTTCGGGACTCCCTGAGCAACCACTTGTTAAACACAAAGCCAAACCAGCAGTATTCAAGGATTCTCCAAAGAGAAACACTACCAAAGGAGTCCAGTCTTCATCTCAGGTCACTGGATAGTGTCCATGTCTCACAGCCATACAACAAAACAGGGAGCACCAGGACTCTAAAGATTTGGACCCTCATCCTCTTACAAAGATATCCCAGACACTCAGACTTCTTGCTCAGTCTCTTGAGAGGTCCTGATCAGAGCCTCCAGTGACTCTACGACGATCACATTATCATCAGCAAATATAAGATCACTGAATCTTTCTTCACCACTAGATGCCCCACAGCCACTGTACCCCAAGACCCTGCCCAACACCCAGTCCATACAAGCATTGGACAAAGTAGGAGCAAGAGCACACGCCTGACAAACTCCAGAATCAACTGGGAAGAACGCAGAGTTTCTGCCTCCACTCTGCACAGCACTCACAGCACCAGTGTACAGGGTAACTCTGACATCCAGCAACTTCAGTGGGATCTTGCGAAGTCACAGGATGTGGAAAATTCAGGTCCAGAAAGTAAAGATTTTGTTTCAACCAACCAGTGTAGCATAAAGAGTCAGTCACAAAGTACTCTGGGGTTTCACTTTCTGGACCTGAAATTTCCACTTCTGCCCACAGGGCAGCTTGAACAACTCTTTACGAGTCGAACGCTTTATGAAAATCAACAAAGGCTACAAAGAAATTCTGCTGATATTCACATTTGTGCTCAATGAGAACCCTCAGTGCCAGGATACGGTCGATGGTAGACTTCTTAGGCACAAAACCACACTGCTCCGATCACTGGTAGGTGAGCAAGTGATCACAGATCCTATTAAGGATGACCATAGCAAGGACCTTACCTGGCACTGAGAGCAGTGTCATCCCCCTGTAGTTGCCCCAATCCAGGCGATCACCCTTCCCTTTCCGGATAGGGACTACAAGTCCCATTATTCAGTCAGTTGCGATGATGCCCGTCTCCCAAAATGAAGCAAAGATTGTCTGTAATGCCAGGAGGACAGCCTTACCACCAGCCTGGAGAAGTTCACCCTGGATACCACAGATCCCTGCGGCCTTCCCTACCCCCAGCTGAGTCACCACCAGAGGATCATCTTCAAGAACTGTGGACCCAGAGACATCCAACGTCGTAGGCGTAGGATTAGCTTTAAACAGCTGCTCAAAGTAGCCAGCCCAACGAGTCACAACTGCAATGTCATCTGTAAAGACTGTTCTATCACCCATCCTGACTGCGACTCTCCGGGGAACAGATTCAGATGTATGTAATGCTTTGATTCCTCTGTAAGCTAGATGTTGGTCGCTAGACCATAGATGGTGTGTTACTTGCTCACAGATCCCTCTAACAAACACCTCCTTGTCTGCCCTCAGAGCCCTTACAGCCATCCTTCTTAGTTTCTGGTACAGACTGGAGTTGCGATTAAGGCCTGCATGATTGGATTGTGACACCTCACTCGAGTCTATTAGCATGGATTGTTCAGTTTAGTGTGTATCCAGCTGTCAATGACCATTCCTTCTTATGCCGACTCCTGGATTGTGCAAACTAAATGAATGGGCTTGTGTGATTACAGCACTGTCTCAAGACAAACAGCTCGAGAGATAATGCATACTGGGAAAATAGAGTGCTGGTCATCGCTGTAGCCTGCATCCAGCTGAGAAGGCTTCTGTTGTTTTTCATTTGGTCCATCGTGGCTATAAATAGAGATTGCTTTTGGAGGATAAAAAAATTGCATTATTCTAATTGCATATTAAGTTTGATCATAAGAAAAAGAACCATTTGTTTATAATTTAATGAAGCATAAATGGGCTTGAGGTGATTTAATATAAAAAAAAAAACCTTACTTTGTTTGGGAAGGAGGACTAAACATTATATAAAAAACAATAGTTTGAGTCACTTGCATAGCTGGGAAGTAAACTGGAAATATGAATTGAATTGGAACTGGAGTTAAACTCAGATTATTTGGAGTTATTACACGGCTCTCTGGAATGCTTGATTCTGATTGGTCAGTTGAGACATTTGCAGGTTCGTTCTTTTCAAATAATGACCGCTCCAAAGTAATAACGCATAGCCGGTACTACTTGTATGTTTAAAATCAGTCCGCGCCAACAAAGATTATCGTTTAAAAATGTTAATTTAAAACAAATATGCCAATAAAATGTTTCAAATTTATATTCATGTCCAGTTTTTTTCCTTATGTGGCAAGTAGCCGTGTAATAAGCGGGATAATGTACAGGCAGCCGGTAGTTATCGCAGAAATAAGCCCCTTCAGTGTGATACAAGACCCTCCGCTTCGCGTCGGGTCCTGATCACACTGTCGGGGCTTATTTCTGCGATAACTACCGGCTGCCTGTACATTATCCCTTACTTATTGTAGGGTAAGGAGTCTGATGTTGGCCTGATTCACTATACTGAAATTCAAACTGCAACACCCAAATTGTGATATGTCTGTGTCTGAATCTGTTTGAAACTCTGCAGGGGCTATATATGAGATTCAGCCTGGACTGACCTTTAGGTAGATTAGCTGGCTGCAAAGAATAACAGCCCAATCCACCACCCATCCATTCATTTATCATGACCTGTTAACCATTGCAGGGTCCTGAGAGGGTTGGGTTCATCCCAGAAAGCACAGGGCACATCAACCCAGCCCCCAACACAACATCAGCTAAACAGTGTGCTTCTGAAATGTGGGAGAAACTTCAGGAAATGTGACGACAACATGCACACTGCAAGGAGAGCTGGAGCCGGAAACGACCCACAAGTGGGTGTGAAATGACCCACTGACCCACCATGTCCCAAAAATCTAGATTACTAAATTATGCAGTTAACTCCTGCATAATTTGATTATGTTCAGTAAAATGTTCAGTAAAATGCATGGCTAACTATATGCGAATGGCACCGGCCTGTAACATTGATTACTTGAGGGGTGAGATTAATCCCGGCATCACGGATGCTCTTGTAACGGCCTGTAACACTGATTACTTGAGGGGTGAGATTAATCCCGGCATCACGGATGCTCTTGTAACGGCCTGTAACACTGATTACTTGAGGGGTGAGATTAATCCCGGCATCACGGATGCTCTTGTATTGGCCTGTAACACTGATTACTTGAGGGGTGAGATTAATCCCGGCTCCTTTGCTTCCTTTTCTCTGGGAGTCGTGCCTGAGCCCTGTGCTCTAGCCATCATTTCCCCTTATTAGTATAACACTCCATCCCTGAGGACATGTGGGGCCCTATATCCCCCTCAGAGGAAGAGAATCCTTCTCTGCAGGACAAGGGAAGTCTTGCCCCCCTGCCCTCTGTTCTTCCTCTTCATTTTTGAACCCCCCCCCCCCCCATTTCCCTTCAACCTTTGATCTGCTTCCCATACTCTTGACTGAAACGAGCAGCTGCCAAGAGGCCCAGCACTGGGGCATCTGAAATGGGCTGCTTTGGGGGCCCGGCACTGAGAGTGGGGGCGTGTCTGAAATGGGCTGCTTTGGGGGCCCGGCACTGAGAGTGGGGGCGTGTCTGAAATGGGCTGCTTTGGGGGCCCGGCACTGAGAGGGGGGGCGTGTCTGAAATGGGCTGCTTTGGGGGCCCGGCACTGAGAGTGGGGGCGTGTCTGAAATGGGCTGCTTTGGGGGCCCGGCACTGAGAGTGGGGGCGTGTCTGAAATGGGCTGCTTTGGGGGCCCGGCACTGAGAGTGGGGGCGTGTCTGAAATGGGCTGCTTTGGGGGCCCGGCACTGAGAGTGGGGGCGTGTCTGAAATGGGCTGCTTTGGGGGCCCGGCACTGAGAGTGGGGGCGTGTCTGAAATGGGCTGCTTTGGGGGCCCGGCACTGAGAGTGGGGGCGTGTCTGAAATGAGCTGCTTTGGGGGCCCGGCACTGAGAGTGGGGGCGTGTCTGAAATGAGCTGCTTTGGGGGCCCGGCACTGAGAGTGGGGGCGTGTCTGAAATGGGCTGCTTTGGGGGCCCGGCACTGAGAGTGGGGGCGTGTCTGAAATGAGCTGCTTTGGGGGCCCGGCACTGAGAGTGGGGGCGTGTCTGAAATGGGTTGTTTTGGGGGCCCGGCACTGGGAGGGGGGGGGGTCACAGTCTGTTCCAGCTGGCTTCCCAGGCCAAGTCAACATGTCATGATGATTTTCAGAAAAGCATAGGAAAATAAAAACTGGAATATTGGACTTGTTGTATATGAAATACACAAGAAGAATGGAAAAACAAAATGGATCCAAAAGTTATGTAAATGTGTGACCAAGTTTAATGAATAATCTAAAAGGTTGATTTTACATTTGAGGCAACACTTTGTTACCTGTGACTTCCAGTCCAATAATAAAAATTAATACAATTCTTTCATTCAACAGAATAAGATCTCTAAGCATATCTGAAGAACCATAAGGAATACGTCACTTTTGTAGTGGTACAACCTTTAGAAACACGTCAACTGTGCTTCAGATTATCTGCTGCAGAATAGTGACACCTGCTGCTTACAGGAAATAAGACAAAAGTAGCAAGGCTGCAAAGGTCATTTTGTACTACAAATTGTGGTAGATGGGGTTTCGCCTTTGGTTAGGTAAAAAATCCATATAAATATTAACCTCACTCTCCTGGGTATCTTCCACAGCCCACAGATTGTGGTTCAGGCAAAGCAGTGAGATTTCAAAGTGATTTCTTATCAACATTTCCTAAAAAATTAAGTGACAATAAAGACTGTCTGGAATCACCTCAGACCATTCAAGGTTTGCAGGATCACTCAAAACATTACGGTCTCTGAGCCCAAACCTACATCCTGTACTTCCACCAAATTCTACACAATGTTCAGCATGCCTCAGACGAATTTTCAATGAGAACAAGTGATTCTGGCATGAGTGGTGTTAAATATGACATAAATTTAAGCAAACCATTTCCCACATCGCTACAAAAGTACAGAAGTGGTTTTTTTTTTTCAAAACTAGTGGTAAACTGTATATATTTCAAAATCTCAGATCTTCCAACCGCTTCTCCAAAATCACATACCCAGAATTGGGACTGATTGTAATTCATAGGAGAGTACCCAGACAAAACAGAGCAGGTGGGATTTAATGTGTGATGTGACAATACAACCACAAATTCTCATAAGTAACCAATTTGTCACGTCTGGAACAGGGAAGCAGACGAAAGGAGCTGTACAAGCGAATAAATGGGATTTATTTGTCATTAGACTGCAATTAGACTCATGCCACCATCCCACCACCCCGTCAGGAGGGATGACTTTGCTGCAATGACTATTGGAAAAGACACTTGCTGGATGTGACATGAGCTTGAGAACAAACCAGTGAGAAATCACAAAATTCTGCCTTAAATGACAGTATATTTGAGTAATACCAGGCATGGTAATATAAGCTCATCATTACATTAAAACTTACACTGCCCATGCATACATAGAACAACACTAGGGGTCTACATAAGAACTTAAGACACTTCACAGCAGCTCAGCAGCTCAGTCTAAACAGGCGTTGCCTGCTGCATGGTGGCACTTGCGTCCCAATCTAAGGAGGCCCATCCAGGTGGGCACATGGAAGGTCTTGTCTCTCTGGCAACATGACCATCTTCCTCTGCTGTGGGGGGAGCTTCGTAAACTCCGCATTTCAGTGGCAACACTCTCTGAGGTATGCAGACCAGGGAGTGGCCAGATCTCTGAAGGTGGGTATACCTACTTTTGGTCTGGTCGCTCTGATGTCTACCATGCGTAGGGAGTAGCTGTTGCTGTGACGGATCGGCTGCTCCTTATGGTGTCTGATGTCACTCCTTTCAAGGAGCGTATTATGAGACTCTTCCTAAGGCACCCCTTGGGTGTCTTGTCTGTTCCCTCAGTGTATTCTGCGACCGCAGTGAGTGACGTCTCACAGAGGGAGACATTTTACTCGCAACTTCGGTCAGTCGGTGATTTGGGAGACCTTCCATGATAAGTCCCTGAAGGTTGCCGAGGGTTGTGTTGGTGTTGCTGGTGTTTCCAGGAGGAGGTATTTCATCGATAGGAGTTGCAGCTCATGACTTGGTGGCAACTCCAGTCTGTACCAGGAACTGAGGAGGACAGCTGTGAGGGCTCTGAGGGCAACACGGCAGTTGTTAGACGAATCTGTGAGCAGGTGACACATCATCTGTGGTCTAGTGACCCACATCCCACAGAGGAATTAAAGCATTGCATACATCTGAATCTGTTCCTCAGAGACTTGCAGTCAGGGTAGATAATGGAACAGTCCTTATGGATGACACAGCTGTTATGACCCGCTGGGCAGGCTACTTTGAGCAGTTGTTTAAAGCTGAACCTCCAGCTAGGACGTTGGACATCTCTGGGTCCACGGTTCCCGAGGCTGATCCTTCAGTCAGCTGTGAACCACCCAATCTCACTGAGAATCCATGGGAGTCTGTGGTATCCGGGGTGAACTTCTCCAGGCTGGTGGTAAGGCTCTCCTCCTGGCATTGCAGGCAATCTTTGCTTCCATTTGGGAGTCAGGCATCATCCCAGTTGACTGGAAAATGGGATTTGTAGTCCCTACCTGGAAAGGGAAGGGTGATCACCTGGATTGCGGCAACTACAGGGGGATAACACTGCTCTCAGTGCCGGGTAAGGTCCTTGCTAGGGTCATCCTCAGCAGGATCTGTGATCACTTGCTCACCTTTCAGAGGCCAGAGCAGTCTGGTTTTACGCCTAAGAAATCTATCATCGACACTGAGAGTGCAATGCGAATATCGGCAGAGGTTCTTTGCAGCCTTTGTTGATTTTCGTAAAGTGTTTAACTCAGTTGATCATGTTGCCCTGTTGGACATCCTGAGACTTTGCGGGATCCCCCGGAAGCTTCTGGACATCATGACCGGCCTATACACTGGTACTGTGAGTGCTGTGCAGAGTGGAGGGGGAACCTCTGCGTTCTTCCCAGTTGATTCTGGGGTTCGCCAGGGGTGTGTTCTTGCTTCTACTCTGTTCAATGCTTGCATGGACTGGGTGTTGGGTAGGGTTGTAGGGTCCAGTGGTCTTGGGGCATTTGGTGGTGAAGAAAGTTTTACTGATCTTTGACTTTGTGCCGAACAAACGGTTGCTAGAGGAGTCCCGAATGAGCCATATTACCTGCATGGTGAGGAAGTGATAGTTACGGCAGTACAGCCATGTGGCACATTTCTCTGAGGGTGATCTGGCTCGCAGGATCCTCGTTGCTGAGGACCCGAGGGGATGGACCAGGCCGAGGGGACGCTCACATAACACCTGGCTGCGACAGATGGATGGTCATTTCCAGAGGGTGGGACTGGACTGTGTATCTGCCTGAGGGGGTCACCAGTCAGGATCCAGAGGAGTTTCACCATGCGGTGGGTGTGGTAACGTGCTGCATCAGCGCATGCTCCCCAACCTGACCTGACCTGCCACCTGTCTTAAAGGCTGTAGCCCCCTCTCACACCATTTTATGCTCATCTGCATTTTCCTTAATACAAAGAGGTACATTTCAAACACTGGAACAAACTCTTGACAAAAATCTGCATTTGTCAGACAAAATGCCCTTCTCCGCAAAGCATTTAAGTGGATTTTCAGAATAACTGATAGGACCTTCCTGAGACTGCTCAGAGGAGAAATGAAATTAGAATGCAATACTTAGAAAAACAAAAACATTTATTGTAATACAGTATGAAAGTGTACTTTACAACTGCTGCATTGTTATAATATTAATACAATAAAACAAACAAAATTAACATAAAAACCCTTCAAAAGCAGCCAGGAAAAATCTAGTGTTAATTTCCCTGTTCTTGCATTTACTGCTCTACACAAGCTGAACATTCTGCTCCACATAACAGAATTTTATCATCACAATTCACGATGATTGTTGTTAAAGGCATTTAATGTCCTAACTTATCGTGAGTCTTTAATACAGTTAACATTATTTAAGTATTATCAAATGTATACTCGTTGGACAGTTTAGTGTGTGTTTGGTTGGTGTGCTTTACAGATGTCTTGCCCCTTAATGGACTATGAGGTCATTAAAATGGCCTTTTCAAGCTAATTATACACCCATGCCATCTGTAATTGGAACAGCTGCTGTGGAATCAGAATCGGTACTGTGTGTGTGTTCAGTGGAGAACTCATAATCACTGAGATATGGCCCACTGTCCTGGACCTCTCACCAGGCTCAGTGATGCTTGTAGAGGTGTGTGTGTCTGTGTTTGTGTCTGCGTGTGTGTGTGTGTGCGTGTGTGTTTGTGTGTGTGCATGCGACTGTGTTTGTGTGTGTGTGCTCTATGAGCGGCAGTGCCTGTAGGTGTCACCGGTTGGGCTGCTTAAAAGATAACAGAGTCGTGTTCCTCACAGGAGCCTGGCGTGAGCGTCACGTTGTCCAGGCCAATCTCGCCGCTGACACCTTTGCCACGCTCTGCCTCGAAGATGATCTGCACATAACAGAAGGACAGCAATATGCCAGCAGTAAGTCATTTAAGCCTGCAATGTCAAATTTTAACAAATGGCACCAGAAATCCACCCGATGTACTCAAAGTGCTATAAAAATGATCAGAAATCTGATTCTAGATGTTCAAAAAGGTATAATGCATGTGTCATTTCATTTTATATGATAAATAGTAGCAAAAACATCAAAATAACATTTATAATATCTAAATCTCTAGACAGCTATACATTTTATACTGTGCATGTTAATGCAGTTGTACTGTTACGAGGGAGACTGTAGTAAATATGGCAGGTCTTAATGCGAGTGCTGCTTCAGATAACCATGCAGTTTCACAGCAATGCGACGCTTCCTACCGACTGGGGGGGCTCGTCCTCCCAGGCCACGGTGAGAAGCTCGGTTTGCCAGGCCCGTCCGCGGCTGCTCCGCTGCTCCCACGCCGGGTAGCCGCTGTTGTCCAGTAGCACACGCAGGGTGCCCACCTGCTCGCCCACCAGACGGTAATTAAAGGCCAGGCATAAGGCAGCTCTCTGTGCGCCATGATTGAGCAGCAGCTTCAGCCGCGCGACGTCTTTCCTCTGCCCCAGGAGGCTGGCAGCCATGTAGTATCCAGGACCTGTGGTTGGATGGAGTGATTTTACCACAAACACTCCTGTAGGGTGCCCCCTCTGGGCCATGTCGTACATTGCCCCTACAATACAGAAGTGGCAATCACAGTGGGAAGTTTGTGATCCACTTTGGAGTTATGGCCTTTACAAAAAACAAGTTTCCAAACACTCCACTAAAATATATTTTGAATGTTACCTTTATCATGGTAAGCCACATTCCAGTCAAAGTCATCTTCCTTGTCCTGTACCCATTCACATGTTCCTTGATCAAAGTCACAGTCCATAATGGCTTCTGAAATATAGTAAAGCAAGTGTGAGCAAATGTGTGGTTGAGCAAAAGTGATGTTGTGTAAACAAAAAAAGAAATTGCATTACCTTCCTTTCCAGGATCCACGGAAATCTCCTTCACCTCTGACTGTGGGCCAAACACAGGAACTGTTAAGGGGGACAATGAGCAGAAGTCAGTGGGCATATGTTACATGTATGAACACAGTGTATGTAGGAATCATGGGTCAGAAATCTCAAACGTACAATCTGACCTGTGCAGCATTACATGGGCCAAAGTGGACACACAGATTGATAATGAACTCTGGCCTAGCATTGATTAGTCCATGACAGCTCCTGTTACATATCAATAATTAAGCTGAAAGACATGTGACCTCTGCATATGGCCAGATACATTAATGTGACCTTAACAACCATCAACTGATGCTTATGTTCTTATAGATGTTACATACTCATGCTGCTAAGTTACAAAATATATCAAAACCAATGTAAATTCCTTTAATTATATTTGCATAGAGCTTTGCTTAAATTCTAATACATGCAAATGATTATTTCGAAACTGTGCTTGTAAAGAGGAGGCATGATTATTATAAGGCTGTTTGTTAATGGAGCTAAACCAGAGAGCGTCTTTTCATCTTTTAGCAATGCACACTCACTCTAGCTGTCATTTTTCTGTTAACACACTGCCTTGAATGTGGGACAGGCTGCCTGCCTCTTCTGAGAAACCTGCTGATCTGTACGAAACACTTAACAAGCAGATGGACCAATGGGAGCCCCAGCAGCAGCAGAAGCAGATTGCAGTCTAATGACAGACATTCCCCTCTGAGGGATCTGTGCTATTTGCTTAACATCTGTTCCAGGGAATGGTAATGAAAGGCCCCAAATTTCTGTCTTTCCTCGCTCTCCCTCCCCGGGGATGGGAAGACCATGTGCCCAGGGGCTCACACGGCACTGAAGGGAATTCCTCCCCGATGGACAACTTGGGGCCTGTCTCCTCTCGCTGTCTGGTGAAACTGGAGAGAAGCCTGGCTTCACTGGCTTCTTCAGCACCGAACATCTGGCTGTCAGCGCAGGCAACCAAGTCAGAGTCAGAGAGACGAGATGTCTTGACGTATAGCTAGTTAGATTATTTTTCTGCATAATTTTTCTAAAATTCAAGAACATCTTGCCGTTTGGTTTAAATACTTCTAATCCAGCTTTGCTCTTGCATTTAGAACTTACAAAAAACATGTGGAATATGTAGTAACTGTCCACCAATCCAGTTCCAAGTCACCGGGTGACTTGGGAATGAAGGGAGAAAGGCAGGGAGCACCCAGACTGGAGGTGTGAAGGCCACCAGCTCGTTCCAGTCCATCTGACAAATTAGTATTTATAGGTAAAATGGATCACCAGATTTTGTGTGCTGATTTGTTAAAACACATTTTTTTTAACTTAATACATTTTATTACCATTTTGAAACAAGAAAATATAAGTATTTCAATGATATAAAATATAATTGTGATCATGTCATTTTTCCCCTTATCATCAAGGTGTTTTATGAAACTTGCATCAGGATCTATTTGGGAAACTGAAAGAAGCTATTTTTCTAATGTTCCTCCTACTTTGCTGCATCAAATGTACTTTTAGAGGGACTGGCAGGATCACTGCAGAATGACAGGAGAGTGGATGTTTTTGTCCTTTCAATCTAGGAAGGTGAACAAACAATATGAAAACTGAGTAATAAACAATAAATTTGCAAAAATATGGTAAATAAACATGTAATTTTTATGCATTTTACAGAAATTGAAAGTGGTAACGTGTATATATAATACCATGCCTAGTTCTAAAAATTGTGTATATAGGAGCATTAGTACAATATTTAATAACATTTAAATCTGAATGGTAAAAATTTAATTGAAAGCATAAATATAAATACTGTAAATTCCTCTGGACCCTGACCATTAAGAAAATTGTCATTATTAATGCTGATAAGTGAAAAATTCCACTGTTATGCATTTTGCCTATATGTATATGTAGGCATATATGTGTATATATATTCAGGATGTCAAAATGTACACATTAATCATTGTAATTAATTTAAAATATTCAATATGTTAAAATAAATGTATGAAATGAATGCATCTGTGTTTTGTTTGGGGTCTGACCGATGACACGGACCCCGCAAACCTCGCCAGAAGCAATAGAACTTGGCAGCTGATGCCATTGCACTGCATTATGGTGATTAAAGCACCAGAAAAATCCACCAACAATGTTTCTTACCATAAATCATGACCTGGTTATTGAATATAATCCACAGACTTTGTTTCGAACATATCACTATGCTCATGCTTGTATCTTCTGTGCAGTGATACGATTGGTGTGTGCAGTTTGGAATAAGGAAACAGTTCCTAGATTAAACTGCTTCCTACTACATTATGTCTTTATATTTGCATATTGATATTTCCTTTTGTTATACTGTTTGCATTTGTGACATTGCTGCACTGATTTTTGCACTAATAATCATACTGTTTACATTTCATGAAGGGTACTATTTATACTACAAAAAAGCACAAAAAGCTGGACATTGTACTTAAAAATGCAAATTTTTTTTGACTGATTTTACATTCATGCATTAATTGCAAAACGTGTAACCAATTTTTCTAATGTTAGGGTTAGAGGTTAGGGTTTGTGTGTGTGTGTGTGTGTGTGTGTGTGTGTATATATGATGATGTGAACACCGGAGATTTCATAAATCAAAAAAGAACAAAACTCTATGGAGTGCTGAGGCAACACAAATGTAAGTAGCTCCTTACAAAAGGAGTAAAAAGGAAATCATCTAGTATGGATAGCAAGGGAAATGGCAATAGTGGGTTAGAAGAGTAAACAGAAAGGAGTCTCACAGAAGACATCTCCCCGAGGACCGACTGGTGTCTCCTGCTCCTCCTCCTGCTCCTCCTGCCCCTCCTTCTCAGGCAGTCTGCTGTTTGGTTCCGTCTCGCCAGGATTTCCGATGTACACGTCTCCATCATAGTCAAAAGGCTGAAGATGAGTCTTCGAGCGCGAGGTTGACGCAGATTCAGGAATCAGGTTCCTTTTCTGCTCACTGTCAAGCTTGCTGTGCGGTGCTTTCAGCAGCAGGTCCGGAATAGCTGCAGGTTTGGGTATCAAGATCATCAGGAAGCTGGGAATGAACATGCCCCGTGGTGGGTCTTTATAACAGACTGCGATACAGTCCGCAAAATAGCCACTTTTTAATTAACCTAAGACGTATTTGCCATTTGCATCTGGCATGTTTTCTTATGCAGATTTGTAAATATTAGTAAAGCTAAATTCACATTGTACCGCCTTTTTTGTTTTGCTCAATTACTTGTTAAGTTTCTTTCATACAGTAGAGAGGTTAGGTCCAGCAGCAACACATATTGAAATTCTGATTTCATTGTATTTGTTATTTTTCTCAGTTGTGTTAACCACCTATTTTCCTTGAGTTAAATATCTTTTTGCATTGAGAAAAACCAAAATCCCTAGACAAGTTGAGTGGAAGTTGATGACCAAAGGTGGAAGTTGATGACCAAAAACAAGATGGGCTGACTCATTGATTACAACAATGAAGATGTCAATGGGAGGCATGAACATATTCCAGAGGAACACCATGCATATGGTCGATGGGAGGCGACACAAACCTCACAGTACAAAATAATAACAAGAACAACAATAATAATAATAATGTTTATTATTATTATTATTATTCATACTTGGTGAGAATATTAGTGTTGCAGGAGATGTAAGGTTGCAGTGAAGCTAAACATTCAATTTATTTGCTGTATTATATATAACTAAACACACAGATGCTCAAAGTACAACAGTACCCCATGCATGCATGGAAAAAAGTGCACAAAATAAAGGTCTGCCACATCAGCAATTATTATTTCCATCAGCGCACTGCTATGAAGCACATGTGTAGATAATTAAAACTCTGGCAGCAGATTGGCTGCAGGTAACAGGCAGTGCAGCATCTATGCTTTTTTTTTGGGGGGGGGGGGAGGGTTGAAGGTAATACTGGGACGTGAGGGGACTGCACAGAGTCACACATTCCGTAGTCTCACCATTGAGGAACTCATCTGCACTGCCCCTGTCCACATCCCATGAATGCTGAAAGAATGGCTTTGCTAAAAAAGACAGAAGGCACCTTCATTTAGAGAAACCCTCTAAGAAAGCAAACGACGTATGGAAAGCCTAGCACCGGCCAGTATTTGTGTAATAAGAGAGAGACTATCACAGCACATCTCTGAATTGCCTTAAATTAATGCTTCATCGTGATGACACGTGTTCACACAGAGGCAGGAATTTGCACAGGTGTGATTTCCGTCGCAAGCTAACCTCAGTCGCATCCACAGAACGTGGTGAGGAACGGGAAACAGCAAATGGACCACATTCATGCATTCTTGTGTTTTGAGATATGTGATGAACTACTGTAGGCTTCTTGTCTCTGTATTTATTGTTTATCAAATGTGACCAAACATCATTTAAAAAGCTTCAGCACTGCTGAAAATAGTATGAAGCTGAAAACAATGTCGCCATGCGATGACTGTTAAAGAGTTTATCTCTTTTGCACCCACTTCATGTCTCACCTGTGCACTCAGTGCCGTTGCCCCTGAATCCCGCCTTGCACTTGCACTTATACGAGCCCTGCGTGTTCAGGCAGCTGGCATGCAGACTGCACCGGTGGCTGCCGTCGCCACATTCGTCGATGTCTGAAACAACGGTGCGCAAAGGGCAGCAAGTTATAACCCGCAAAAGGAGGAGGCTGCCTTGCGGAGCTGCAGATGTGGCGGCTTTTTGTCTCCAACTGAAGAGCACATTTCCAAAGCTCACTCAGTCCTTGGGATACGTGGACAGGATAAGTTCATAAGAGAGTTACTGTTACTGTGGATTAGCTCCAGGCCCCTGCCACTCTGAATAGGACTAGTGGTTACAGAAAATGGATGGATGGATGGATGGATGGATGATTAGAAAGCCTATCTTTGGCAGTCTCACTGAGTGAGATTTTTGAAATTTGCTCTTCAGGTAAACAATCTTTCCAAAACACTGCTTCACATCTACATTTGAACCAAATTGCTGAATTTCCTTACTTTAAAAACAGTCCCTGGTTATACAAAGTAGCTCACCTGCACAGTCATATTTGCCGTTGACGTACTTCAGATCGAACCCGATCTGACACTTGCAGAAATAGCTGCCGAAGGTGTTAACACATCTTCTGTTGTAAGGACAGGGATTCTTCATGGATGTGCACTCATCAATGTCTGTTGGATGTAGATGGAGGCTTTGTTACAGCAGAAGAAGGAGAAACAATCAACTTTTCCACTGCTCAGCTGCTTGTCAACATACATTAAAAATATACAAGCATTCATCATGACTTGTTTGGATGAACATTTATAGCGCAGAGTTTCCTAAGAACATCTGCAGTTGTTTTGACCCATATATCTAGTGACTCAGTGGACAGCCTGTGTGTCTCTCTAATCCAGGGTTAGGACTTTGGAGTTGGCATGTTCTCCTGCTATTGTTCAGGATTGAGCACCCTGGTCTCTTCCAGCTGCCCAAAAACATGTGATTTGGTTAAATGGCATCTCTAAATTTCCTTAAATGCACAAGTGCCCTATGGTGACCCGACATCCCATCTAGTGTATTCTGTACTTTGTCCCTGTACTTACTGGGATAGATTTTAGACTCATTGTAGTCCTATATTGGAAAAATGATCATAGAAGATCATTAGTGCAGGTTTATATTTTGCTGTTAGATAATGGATTGGGGAAGAGTTGCTATCCTGCTGAAGTTAAACACCAACTTGGTGTGGGAGCGTGAGAATCAAAAGCATTTACCGACACAGGTTCTCTGGTCTGGGGCCAGCTGCAGGCCCAATGAGGGGCAGAGGCAGCGGGTATGTCCCTGGACCTCCTCGCAGCCGTACTGGCAGTGAGCCAGCAAGCAAGTCCTGGAGTCTAGGGCAGGACATAGCACCATAAGAAAATGAGCGACACATCATCTGCTGTGTTAATAAGGAATTCAGGCAGCTATGAAGTACCTAAGTCAAGGGTACTCCAACTGAAGTGCCTCCTAAAACAAACCCTGCAATATATTGGTTGAGTCCAGGTACTTACCTATGATGCCACCTACTGATGACACCACAGCAATGCAAAAGTGTAGGACTGTGTCTTTATACAGGCACCGGGGGCCGTAGTGAAGGTGTACGTACCAGCACAGGAGCCGTCGGCCATGAGCATGTATCCATTCAGGCAGTAGCACATGTAGCTGCCGTGGGTGTTCATGCAGCGATGCTCGCATGGTCGTGGCTTCAGGCCGCACTCGTTCAGATCTGCAGAAAACCACACACTCATTGCCCTGCATTCTCCTTCCCCAGAGATCGCATGACAGATTATTCACCTTTGCTTTTATGACGGCCAGGTAGATTTCATGGGAAGCTCTGGAAAACCAGGTCCCTGAATGTTAAACCTTTTGTGTTTAATTCCTTTAGCAGACATTGTTAGTCAGAATCCCTATTTTCAATTTGTCCATAAAAGCCTCAGAAATCATCTTCTGCATGCTAGAAGCATATGCACCTTTATTTACCGTTAAGCTGACTTGACTAAGTCTGTGACTTTGTGCTGGGTGGTGCTGCCATAACATTCTCAGAGTGTAACATCCTGGGTGTGCAGGTATGCAGCAGCAGTTATAGGGCTGCAAACATGGAAGGAATGGCTGCTGATTTAATGGCAGGAAGCTGAAGAGCTGCAGCTTAGGCATGATGAAGACATCCTGACAGGAGTTACAGACGGCCGAGCCCTCACAGGAGTTACAGACGGCCAAGCCCTCACAGGAGTTACAGACGGCCGAGCCCTCACAGGAGTTACAGACGGCCGAGCCCTCACAGGAGTTACAGACGGACGAGCCCTCACAGGAGTTACAGACGGCCGAGCCCTCACAGGAGTTACAGACGGCCGAGTCGTTAAGTGCACTGACCTTGGCTGCATGTCTTCCCGGTGTATCCTGGGAAACACTTGCATTTGTTGGGCCCCACACATTCTCCATGCTTGCATCCATGTTCGCACTGGGCTGTTGACATGGTAACAGGGTTACAGAATACAGTGGATATGAAAAGTGGACACACCCCTGTTAAAATGCCATAAAAAAGAGACCATGATAAATAACTTCAAAACTTTTCCCACCTTTAGTGTGACCTATAAGCTGTACAATGCAATTGAAAAACAAAAAATTCTGTTTGGGGGAAAAATATAAAAAATAAAAAACATAGAATAAGCTCATTGCATAAGTGTGCACTCCCTTAAACTAATACTTTGTTGAAGCACCTTTTGATTTCATTTCATCTAATTAAATCAAAGACTATTGTGGTAGAAAAATTCTGAGTCAGCATGCCACATCTTGACTTAGCAATATTTGCCCACTGTTCCTTGCAAAGCGCTTGGGGTCATCATCATGCTGAACGGTGAAGTTCCTCTCCATGATCAGCTAGCTAGCAGGCAGCTGTAGGTTTTGGGCCAAAAATTGACTGGCATTTGGATCTGTTCATAATTCCCTCCCCTTTGACTAAAGCCCCAGTTCCAGCTGAAGAAAAGCAACCCCAAAGCATGACGTTACCACCACCACGCTTCACTGTGGGTCTGGTGTTCTTCTGGTGATGCGCAGTGTTGTTTCTGTGTCTAACATACCTTTTGGAGTTGTGGCCAAAAAGTTCAACCTTGGTTTCATCAGACCATTACACATCTTCCCATATACTTTAGGGAGACTTGATTTTATTTTTTTTGCTAAATTTAGTCAGGCCTGGATGTTTTTCTTTGTAAGAAAGAGCTTCCATCTTGTGACCGTGTCCCATAGTCCAAACATATATAAGAATATAGAAGATTGTTGTCACATGTAGTACATAACCAGTACCTGCCAGAAATTCTTGCAGCTCTTTCCGTGTTGCTGTAGGTCTCTTGGCAGCCCCCCGATCAGTTTTTTTCTTGTCTTTTTATTGATTTTGGAGGGACGTCCTGTTCTCGCTAACGTCACTGGTGTGCACACTTATGCAACAAGCTTATTGTATGTTTTTTATATATATATATTTTCTCTCCAAAACAGATTTCTTAATTTTCCAATTGAATTATACAGGTTATAGGTCACATTAAACATGATGTATTATGGTCTCATTTTTTTACATCATAAAAACTTGCCATTTTATATACACTGTACATCACTACCTGAACAACTGAGGTCACAGTCTACCTGCCTACTGCATGGTATCTAGACAAGGTATAGTAACAATTGAAATTTAATTGTTAATGTTCCCAGCAATTACAGCTTACATTTCACTGCATGTTGTACATGTACATGTGACAAACCTCTAGAATCTGGAATCAAATGAAGGGCTCATTCTGACCTGAATTAACCTACCCCAAATGGTATTTTCCCGGTTAAAATTCTTTGAACCAGAGATCTAGATTTCTTGTACAATTAATATACATAAGGTAAACTGACTCAATGTGTGTTAAAAAGGTGATTGATTCACATGACTGCTCATAAATACAGTGGCCCATAACTACAAAACACGACAGCAAGAACTAAAACGCAGCAACATTAACAAAAACACAAAAGCAAAAATGAAAACACAACAATATTAACAAAAACACAACAGCAAAAAGGAGAACGCAACATTATCAAGAATAACAACATTGACTCAAATCAGAAAGGGTAGGACCTCATTGAACATCATGTGCTCATTTTTGATTGGGAACAGAGTACGACTATCATAGCAGGGTCAGGGTTAGTCATCTTCAATTCTGAGGTCAGGGTTGCACAGGTACCTCCGAATTCCCAAGTTGGAACTCAACTAATAGCTCATACTATCTAGCTCTTAGCTTGCATCACACTAACCGGAAGACTATTCCATACTAACTACATGCTGTGTATAAAAAAAGTTCTTTCTCAAATCCAGTTTATATTGTTCTCCTGCTAATTTCCACCGACGGCCACAAGTTCTTCTTCTATATTACTCTGAATTCAGATGGTGTTCCAGTTGAAATTTCTGTGTTCTGAATTCAAATGGAACACAGCAAAACAAATGCACCAAGATGGCAACAGGAGGCGGAGCTTGGCCATTGTGCAATAAACTGCAATCCTCCTGTGATAGTTATACCCCCATGTCCAATCAGAAGCAAGCATGTGATGTTCAGGAAGGACTTACCCTTTCTGTTTTGAGATAATATCATTGTGTATTCATTTTTGCTGTTGGGTTTTGTTAATGTTGTTTTGATTTTGTTTATATAGGCCATTGTACATAAAACATTTATGTATTCTCTCATAAAACTGCATGTTGAGCATACCTTTTAAATAATCATATGTAATTCTGTTTGGGCATGAAACCAAACAGGCTTGGGTGTAACACTGTGTCATTGTAGGATGAAGGATCCACTTTCTAATTCCATATCTAACCGAAGCAGAGGCTAATTAGCCGCTCACCTTCACAGAACCCTTTGCTGTTCTTCTTCCAGCCGTAGCAGCAGTCCAATCTCCACCCATAGCGACACAAGCCTGGCTGGGTCCCTGCTGAGACCTGCCTGGTCTGTCTGAGTGGGCGAAGAAAAAGGCCACAAAGGGACAAGCATTCAGTCATGTTTAGTAACTGCTTCATTCAGGAGTTTGGCTTTGAATTTACCTGTCCTGTCAGAAGGGCAGCTGCTTTATATATAGTGCTGTGTATTGAATAGCTATGTGGCCAGGTCAATCCAAAAAAAAAAAGAAAAAAAAAGTAAATGTGACAATTATTCCTGTCTTCTGGATCCAGATGATGAGTAGGGTGGCCCGGTGGGCTGCAGCCTCAGGGCCAGGCTGTGATCAGCATCCTTCCCTGTCTGCCTTGGGCTCATGTGGTTCCCCTGGGTACCCCGCTCTCCTTTCCTTGGCTAAAGAAATCAGTACTTATTTGTTTACTGGATATCTCCCCTGAAGTGACTCGAGGGTGTTTGACAAGACCAGTAAGGGCAACAGATGACACACAAAAATATACAAAAATATAGTTGTGTATAACGACACAGTATAACGCAGCCATTTTGACGACAGAAACAAGGAAACACAAAAAAACAAATCAGCTTTCAGGCAGTGGAAAGGGCTGAGATAGGGTGAAGGGTTAGGAGTGTCCAGGTGTGTGTTCTGTGGTCAGAGAAAGAAAGCCAAGCTCAATTGGGAAACAAGTACTAGACTCAGTCACTCAATTACTGGAAACAATACTCAAGTAAAGTAAACGACTGGGCTGGTCTCCTGCGTTCATTTTGCCCCAGGAGGACCAAATAATACATGTCAGAGACTGATGATAGGTGAATAAGTATATGTACAATGAACTTTACAGTGCAGAAAGTTATATACAGTATGTATATAAACAGGCAAACAGTAGTAAGCCCTAGAATGAATATGAAACACTAATGTGGCTCCAGTGAGAAACAGCGGAGAAATCAAAGGACACAGAGGGAAATCAAGACTCCACAGGAAGCAGAGGCATAGCAGCTGGCTGAGGGGGGGGGGGGGGGGGGTTGGGGTTCTCCCCAAGCTCCTCCCACTCCATTTCATTCACCAGTCTCACCAGAACATTAAATAAATCCCACTTGCCTCGCCTTCCATTTAAATAACTGGGGCTGTGAAGTATAACTTGTTTAAATTGCATTGCAGAACATGTTTCAAAAATCAGTACCTCATTACTATGTGTATTGACAGTACAGATCCAATGAATATAAGAAATCATGTTGATTTTTATATCAGTGATAATAAGAGCTCCTATTCTATTCCCTCTACTGCAGTAATAAGACATTGGATAGTCTGAGATGATAGAGACTGTCCCATGGAATTAGACCATGGCATGCAGGTACAATGCAGTGTCCCATGAACTCCTTGACCCCCAGCCAACATGATGTGAAACTCTGGGTGTCCCAGATGTTTTGCATTCTGTCAGCACTTCCGAAAATGAGCGGGGGGCCCACAGGGGACCTGGGCGCGCAGTGGGGAGGGGGAATCTGAGACTTGTCTGAACTGCACGAGAATAGCCCAGCGGAGCAGAGCGCTGACTGTCCTGACAGCTGCCTGGCCGCATTTAGCGTGGCATCTTGCGGAGCAGCCACCAGGACATGGGCATCGTAAAAGGAGGTGCACCCCAGACCTGTCTGTCCTTAAAACACCCACAGGCTCCTCTGAATCTCAGCTATGCGCAGGAAATCCACACCTTTCAACTGCCTTAACGATAAAGTGCCGTTTCGCAATTTACCACACGTGAAATCACGGTCAACATCTGCCTTTTCATCTGGTTTCACTGGTTTAGAGAAGCTAATAAATGAAAGTGCTCACATTTACAAAACTGCCCGCTTTCTTGTTCATGTTGAAAGCACCAGAACCCCCGTAGGTATCGACCTGAACCTGTTGCCTTCTGACCAAAAGCTTCATACAACAAAATGAGAGACAACAAGACTCACTATGTAAAAACAGGAACATGTAACGCTGTTAGGCCTGAGAACAGAGGATCAGTCCAGCAATCTCATATGGACAATAGCTTGTAATTGATTTCAGATCTGCCTGGGCTTTGCCATTTGAAGAATTGTATATGCAGAAGTGGAGACATCTGCTGCATCTGCCACTCACCTGTGGAGCTCCGCGCCGCTGAAGGAGAGCAGGAGGGTCATGGCACTCATCCAAGAGAGAAGCTTCATGACTGTTTGAGAGGCAGAGCCTGTCGGCTGTAGAGCTTCTGGATAAGGGGTGTGCAAATCCTGCTCCTCTCTGGGACACTAAGATGGGGGGGTCACTAACAGCAATCTCTTTTCAAGCCCCCCACCCCCGCCCTCCCCCAGAACCCTCAAGCTCACTCTTTGTTTAGTCTGTTTTCCCCACTCTCTTTCCCTCCCTCCGTCCCTCTCTCTCTCTCTCTCTCTCTCTCTCTCTGCACGATGTCCACTCCCCCGATGTCTTACAGCCATATCATCTCCTGCCCCAACCCCCCCAAACCCCCCGGCCGCCGTCAGCTTGAATTCCAGAGGTGAGCTCCCATTATAGTGAGCGAGGCTGGGGGGGTGTGCTGGGAAAGGTTCTACACGCCCCGGGCGTCTGCTTTCTGTAACCCAATACTGGCCGGCCTCTCTCTAAAACATCCAACATTATATTTCATTTATATCTAGGGCAATAAACTACTGACATACACACACACACATATATGTATATATATATATATATATATATATATAGATATATATATATAGTGCTGGGGAAATAAACGCGTTAATTTTTGTGATTAATTTGTACATCTTGACGCGTTAAAAAAAATTGAAGACGAGGGACTGAAAGAAGTAATTTGAATTGCGTCAGGAGATTCATTTTATAATCTGCCATACAGAAGAACTATTACAGTAAAATCCCGTTATAGTGAACTCGCTTATAACGGAATATCGTCTATAACGGATGAGGTCCGCTGGTCCCGGTGTTCCGGGCACCGGTCGTGCACCTTTAAGAACATGCAGAAAAAGCATCGGATATAGCGGACTCGCATATAACGGAATTTCACTTATAAGGGACAAACAATTTAGTCCCCATGGCCGCTTTTAGCTGTAGTTTTGTTCGGCTATAACGGACATGCAGCTCCGCCTATAAGGCGCGTGGCGTGTCGGTGATATCCAACGCAGCGCAGATACGGAGTCGGGATTATTAATAGTCACGCATCTGGTCAGGTAAAGTTGGATTACTACATGTACAATATAATAATATATACCACAAGTGTGTCTGCTGGGGTGTGGCATGAGTAAATGGTGTCCTGTAGTTGTGTTCTGGGCATACAGAAACTCTGGGTATAACGGACTCTGGATATAACGGACTGTTTTGCCAGGTCCCTTGAAGTCCGTTATAACGGGATTTTACCCTATGTCTAGAATAATCACTCTATATGAGAACGATAGGGCACTGAAAATGAGCATGTTAGAGAGAACTCAGTACGTTGCCCTAACTGGGAATCATAGGACATCTGTAAGTAATGACAACTACCTTGGTGTCACCGTACAATTTATTGATGAAGAGTGGAATCTATTGTTATTTGCATAAACTGTGAGCAAAACTACTGTACGTAAAAGTAAAATGTACAACTGTACAATAGTTATCTGATGATAGATTAGTTTTAAGTTTCAACTGCTATGTTTATGGAAACTAATTTAATTGTGTGTTTTGATGGGTAATACAATGGCATCTCTTCTCAGTGAAGTCTGTTTATTTAGTTATCACTCAGCTTGATACTTGTTTGCAACAAGTGTAAGTAAAGAATTTTAGTTTTTTCACAGGTTAATTCATTAAAATGTAAAATCTAAAATATGACGCTCCTGGGTTTATGTTACAGAAAAATTTATATATTTCAATTGTTATTGTGTAACTTTACATTTGTAAATGTTAAGAATTTTGTGCGATTAATCACGATTAAATACCGAAAACTCTGTGATTAATTAGTTCAATTTTTTTAATCGATGCACGGGGACTATATATATATGCGTCTTTTTTATGTTTTTATTTTGTTGCCATTTATTGATTTTTCTGTGTGATTCTCATAAATAGGCTCCGTGCTTCAGTCTTGGTTCAGGTGCCCCTCAGATCACTGAACTCGCCTGATGCATGACTGTCTGTCACTTACGTGATCTTTACTCTAAGAGCTTATTTTGCATTCCTCAGAATCACAGTGCAGGTGGAGCAGCACTTCCTAAATGTCACTTTATGTGAGTCTCCTTTGCTTACAGTTCACCCTGCCTGACTTTAAGATTAAAGAAACCTAAGCCACTGTTGATGATCCATTCTTATAACTAACATTTTACACTTTATCAGTAAGATCATCCAATTTTAAGTGCTCAAAGCAACAAAATGCTGAAGATACAATTGTTTTTAAGACAATCATTATACCACGTCATTGTAGTCATTCTGACAGAATATTGGCAGAATATTAATCTTGCAGCTGAATGCAAACTTCAGTTGTGCACAAATGTGTGGGTAAACTTGCCATTCAATGTGTACAACAGCTTCTACAAACCAGCACATTATTGCAATAGAAGCTGAATGCCAGGAATCTTTCAACAACAATCTAAGCAAAAAAGAGGAAAAGAAAAAGCACGAATAAGAATTTTAGGTTAATTCTAAGTATTTACTAAGTATCTAAGTTTCTAAGTAAGTATCTAAGTATAAGTACACAGGTTGTGTATCCTTATCGCCAGAGACCATCAGCCTGTCCATACACAGGTTGGTTAGCCTTACTTTCAGATACCATCAGCATGTCTGTACACAGGCTGTGTAGCCTTACCGCCAGTGACCGTCTGCCTGTCCGTACACAGGCTGTGTAGCCTTACCGCCAGTGACCGTCTGCCTGTCCGTACACAGGCTGTGTAGCCTTACCGCCGGAGACCGTCTGCCTGTCCGTACACAGGCTGTGTAGCCTTACCGCCAGTGACCGTCTGCCTGTCCGTACACAGGCTGTGTAGCCTTACCGCCGGAGACCGTCTGCCTGTCCGTACACAGGCTGTGTAGCCTTACCGCCAGTGACCGTCTGCCTGTCCGTACACAGGCTGTGTAGCCTTACCGCCGGAGACCGTCTGCCTGTCCGTACACAGGCTGTGTAGCCTTACCGCCAGTGACCGTCTGCCTGTCCGTACACAGGCTGTGTAGCCTTACCGCCAGTGACCGTCTGTCTGTCCGTACACAGGCTGTATAGCCTTACCGCCAGTGACCGTCTGCCTGTCCGTACACAGGCTGTATAGCCTTACCGCCAGTGACCGTCAGGCTGTCATAATGTTGTGGTGCTGACCCCTGCTTACGACCCATTACTTTGTCTACCAAGGGCTGAATAATAACATGCATGACTTGGTATGAAGGCAATAACTGTGCATTGCATGACATGAGAGAAGCTTTCAAGGCCAGTTTGAATACAGATGTCTGGAGTCAGTTGAAACTCTTGCTTCACTAGACAAGACAATCACTAAGTCTTGCCATAAGGAAAGTCAGCAGATGATAGTGATGTGGTGGGAATGGCAATATTACTGAGCTGATGGGTATGTCAGCCAGGGGTACGTATGATCATCCACAGCACTGAGATTTTAATATAATTCATGTCGACCAGTCATCAAAAGAGATACGTCAAAAAGCAAAAAGGGAAAAATGCAGAGCATGGAACCAGGAACAAGTGCCATTCTCAAAGCAACTTTGAAAATGGTTCATTCATTCTGAACAATTTCTTTCTATCTGTACTGTTTCTTAACAAAACAGAAGAAACACGGCTGTTCAAAAACCCCTATCTTACACTTTCTGGATGTTTCTCTGACTCGTTTGCTTCTCGGCATCCGGAAAGTTGCCTCCACATCTGGAATGCTGCCCCGAGGACACCCATTTATTACTTTAATAACAACTTGTGACTATACAGGTAAGTCTGCATCCCTGAGGGCAAAACTGTACAAATAAAGTAATTGTTCAAGTGGGACGTGAACATACACGTGAAGCTTTCTCGCTGTGTCTTGCTGGTTTGTTTTGGCAAGGAACAAGATCCTTGCGAACCCCCCCCCCGCCCCCCTCCCACCCCCACCACATTCTTGGTTAAGATTTAAACAAGCTCTAATTTAGCTAACAGATTAAGTTACGCGGAAGGGAACATGGCCAGAGAAAGAGCTGATTTATGGGGACAATGAGCACCGACACGTAACGTTCATGCATGGATCACAGACCTCACTACATGATGGCAACATTGTCTGGCAATAATCTTGTTATTTGAATTAGGCTTCAGATTGTGTACTGAATAAAACTTCAGTGTAATAGGTTTCTGCTCATTGTATTTGATCTCCCAGGTGCCAGATGGCTTCTCTCACTGATCTTCTAGATCTTCTCTGTTTACGCTGTTCGTCGTCAGCGGTTTGGCAATCGGTTCCTGTGGTAACTCCACTCCAATGGCATGCTTTTTTTGAATGCAGACCTGAAAAGGCCTGTTCTACTGGTTTTATTTCAAGTATCATGTGGGACTAAAGAAGATCAAACAATTTGGTGCTAGCATAGGAAGTCTTATTACGATCATGGTAGAAGGTTCTTATGGTTAAGACCTGTCTCTCACTCAATTGCCATGTTCTGCCTTAGTGTTCTGACAGCAGATGGAGATGCTTCCTGGTTTGTGACAAAGCAGCCCCCCCTAAAACAACAGCAACGGGCAATCCGGGCTGAGATTAGTTCAGAAAAAATTGTGGTGAATCTGGCTAATGCAGCACCGTTTGGAGAATGGATCCCAACACCTCTTTGAAATCCAGGGCTCGTGTTTCAGCCAAATGGCCTGTATTTTTGTAGACATATGATGCCTCCAGGAAGAGACAGAGCAGACTTTCGAGCGTCGTGGCTATTTTAACTCAGGTGAAAGAGGCTGTGGTTTGATTCTGCTGTTTTTATGTAGGTCTCATCAAATAAACTTTTTTTCTTTTTTTTTTACTAATAATATGAAAACTATTGTTGAGCTCTCAGTTACCAAATTAAATCAAATACTGGGTTTCTGTCAAACCACAGAAGCTAGCTGGGTGCATAGCATGTATTGGTGGCCAATAAAGAATCATGTCAGGTTTGTGGATGTTGAGGTAAGGGATAAGTCAGCCAAAAGTACTATAGGCATTAAAGTCAATGACCTTAAAATTTTTTTAAAAAAACATCTGGTGATACATACATTTTAAATATACTTCTAAGGAAAATTGATGTTAATTAGCAAGTAAACCATATGAATCAATATCCACACATGAATTTGTTACATATAGCTAACCACCTATACAACTGTATAATTATCTAATGGTGTACAATGCAGGTTTGAGGATCTATTAAAAAAATTGATTTATGTAACAGTCATTTACTTGAGATATTTCTGCCAACAAGTAAAAATTAAAAAGCTGACTACAAGGAAGTGCTGTTGCAACTTCTGCCACTAGAGGTCTCCATAAGTCAGCATAGGTCAATAAGAGGAAGTATGTGAATCTACATCCTGTTTTCTTTTCTTCCATGTAGCTAAAAGCACAGCACATTATAAGTATAGATAAACAAATTCCTGCATTACTCAGTTAAAAAAATAAACACTGAAATGAAGTGGTTACAACTATGCTGTCTGATTTATACCCCCAACAAAAACACTTCCCTACTCACCAATATACTTTAAAGCTAATAAAATATGACACTGTTGCTTATAGAAACTCCTTTATTGTTCTTTTATCAGGGTTTATAAATGTGGTGCTTGGTTAAAGCCACCCACTTGCAGGAAGCTGCTTCATCTACTTCCTGTAATGCTATTCAGTGCTTTCATTCTGTGGAGATTTCATATCAAATGCAGGGTAAAAACTAGTGATCTCTTGAGGTAACATTTATAATACCTCAGAATATAAAAAGTAATAGCGACTGCAAACTCTTTGGGGGTGTACAAGCAAAAGCTTACAAGGTCAAAAAGGTCACTTTCATTCCAATCCCCATGACTGCCCCTTTAAGACTTTAAGAGTACTGCCACACCAGCATCCTCGTGGGATCGTGTTGCGTTTCACTTTGGAAGGATACAGATCTGATGTTATTTTTGAGTAATTATTGTTCTGACTTATTTCAAACAGGGTTGGCCACCAACCCATATCTGGCCAGGGCGTGGAGGTGGGGGCATGTGTCACAATGGTACAAAGAGTTGGATGTGTTAAAATGAAACGTGCGCCCCCCAGCCTCGAATCTCTGCCTGATCTGAAGATGGCTGCTGTGGACACCAGCTACTGCTCCTGCAGATGTGCTCTGATGGCCGATGGTCATCTCAGTAAATATCGATACACAACAAGCTCGCCTGGAATTAAAATGACGGATGTTTAGATGAAAACACATTTTGCAGCGATACAGATGAGTTTCTGGCTTTAGCTTGTGCTGCATCAGTAACATGTTACATGCCGGTAGCAGCTATTGTGACCTCACTGGCACTGAGACCCAGAGTTTGCACTTGTTAACGGTGCTGCCAGTAGTTGCTATTGAACCCTCACTGGCACTGAGAACCAGAGTCTGTGCTTGTTAGCGGTGCTGCCAGTCACAGTTATTGTGCCCTCACTGGCACTGAGATCCTGACTCTGTGCTTGTTAGCGGTGCTGCCAGTAGCTGCTATTGTGCCCTCACTGGCACTGAGAACCAGAGTCTGTGCTTGTTAGTGGTCCTGCCAGTCGCAGTTATTGTGCCCTTACAGGCAGTAAAACCCAGATTCTGTGCTTGTTAGCGATGCTGCCAGCAGCAGTTATTGTGCCCTCACTGAGTCTGCACTTGTTAGCAGTGCTGCCAGTAGCAGCTATTGTGCCTTCACTGGCACTGAGACCCAAAGTCTGTGCTTGTTAGCGGTGCTGCCAGCACAAGTTATTGTGCCCTCACTGGCATTGAGACCCAGAGCTTGATAGCCGCTTGATAGCCGCGCTGCCCATAGCAGCTCACGCTGCTTCCCTGCAGCCCAGCTGCTTGTCTGCATGCTGCATAAAAATTCTGCAATGAAGTGATGTCACTTGAGGAGGAGCCGGTTATGGCCCTATGTTTGTAGCCTGAGGGCGTGCTGGAAAAGATAACTGTGCCGGACCAGACAGGGTCCCACAGAGTCAAGGGCAGAACTGTCTATAGCAACTAGCTGAAGGCGGCTCCAACTGCCATCCTTCTGACACACACACACACACACACACACACACACACTCACATATATGAGGAGTGGGTATGCTGACGACTGACCGCTGCTGACAAACCCATCCTGGGGCTTGTGTAGGTGGTGCAGCTTGCAGAGGGAGAATCATGACAAGATTTAAACATTTCTGACAGCTCATGCTGTTTCATGCCCTTGTTTGCCATTTCCTGTACTTGATGAACGTTTATCAAAGATGGATGAATATTGTCATTTTCCTAGAATTGAAATCATTTTGCTTTTACAGATACAAACAGTTAAACCTTAGGTTGCAGGAGATCCTGGTATGTAACCAGGCATTACCAAAGATGACTACATGTATATATTTAATTTTTTCATAGAAAACATAAGTTCACTTCATTTGGTTAATATTATGTACTGGCAGACATCTGCTCTTGGGATATTTTTGAAAGTACTAGAAAGCATTAAATAAATATCTTAAAGATCCTACGTCAGTAGCAGATAGATCATCACTGTTTGCCGTGTCAGCTTTTATTGCTAGTATATTGTCCTGTTAGTGTCCTAATCGCAGCTGATGTATTTCGTATATATGCCCATGTATGCAGTATCTCTCTCCTGGACCTGGGATGTTTACTTGGCTTACATGGGACTTCTGTGTTGTGAAGTTTTTAAAACGGAGACGGTGTACAACACCTATAGCAGCCATGGTAAGAGTTAAGTGATGGCGACACTCTCTCACTCTCCATCCAAACTGGAAGGTCTTTCTGCTAGAAGGTGACCATAAAAAGGCACGAGCCATCATAGTCTGCGTGAGGCTTGCTGTGGGCGATGGCTCCAGCTCACCGAAGGAGGCTTTCGGTATAACAAGCTGCCTAGAGACACTTCCCACAGATCTCACACCTGCCGTCTTTGTCCTGATTACAGGCCACTTCATTACAGAAGCAGCCTCAGACCAGACTTCGGCGAGTGTGACTCCTGCAGTAAAGGCCAATGCCCTGGGCACAATTCAACACCTCACTCTATAACTGCCTGCTGGTGCATTGCTAATAAAAATATCATTTATTAATTACATTTATTTAATAAATAATACAAATCGGCAATAAAAATGTTATTTCATTAATCTTCTTCAATTTAATAAAAAAATACTTGAGCTATACCATCAATATGCAGTTTTACTAAACAATAAAAAGGTTAAAATGAACCCTGTAACTGTAGAACTTCACCTCTTTAACAAATTTTTAAGCTGTAGCAC
This sequence comes from Paramormyrops kingsleyae, assembly GCF_048594095.1. Classification (NCBI taxonomy): domain Eukaryota; kingdom Metazoa; phylum Chordata; class Actinopteri; order Osteoglossiformes; family Mormyridae; genus Paramormyrops; species Paramormyrops kingsleyae. The sequence continues at coordinate 17,441,175 of NC_132812.1, forward strand.
ATACTTGAAACGCTCTTCCGAAGGAGGGGATTCACATGATCCCATATCTCCGTGCAAACAGGTGCATTCCAAAGGCCATTTCCTCATATGCGCATTGCGCCTGTATTTTGACCTGTTGTACTCTTGATATTCCCAGGAATGGTTACCCAGGCAATAGGGTAATTATCTCTGGCCCAGGCTCTGCCATTCTGTAGGACCCAGAGCCGATGATTAATCTCTCTGGTGAGATTTAGAAATCTTTTCCTCTTATTCCAGAGCTGTTCTGAAGCATGGTGGGAAAAACAGAGGCTCAGTGGCAGTTCTGCTACTAAACTGCTAGAAACGACAGCTGGCAGAGCAGTCCAGTATAAGCCTGCACTGTCACTCTTGCAAATCTCTACCCTGGTATTAACTGGCTAATTCTTTTGTTGTATGTAAAATGCTCCAGGGTGTTTCATAAAAATACTGTTAATTGGACTGATTTAAATTAAAAGCTGTTTCTGAAGATATATAGATGAGGTTGACTAATATAAAATGAGAGAGATGAGAGCAGCAGTTCATGGGAGACCCAGAAAGGTCATCACTTCTGCAATGATGCTTCCTATATGAGAAGATCTGTATGGCTCATATGAAACAGGCAGTAGTGTTAAAGTGGGCTAGTCTGTCAGTCTGTGGTCTCAAGGATTTGTAGCACATTAAAATAAGGTTAATAAATAGTGTTAACAGAAATTAAACCAGAACGCAGATCTCTGAAAAATCTGGGGGGAAAAACATCACTGCAAGTAAGCAGGAGCTCAGTAGGGGCATGGCTACCCTGGCAGATTCAGGGGCCCAGCACTATACAGGGGCCACAGAAGGGGCCTGGCTACCCTGGCAGATACAGGGGCCCAGCACTATACAGGGGCCACAGAAGGGGCATGGCTACCCTGGCAGATTCAGGGGCCCAGCACTATACAGGGGCCACAGAAGGGGCCTGGCTACCCTGGCAGATTCAGGGGCCCAGCACTTTACAGGGGCCACAAAAGGGGCCTGGCTACCCTGGCACATTCAGGGGCCCAGCACTATACAGGGGCCACAGAAGGGGCATGGCTACCCTGGCAGATTCAGGGGCCCAGCACTATACAGGGGCCACAGAAGGGGCCTGGCTACCCTGGCAGATTCAGGGGCCCAGCACTTTACAGGGGCCACAAAAGGGGCCTGGCTACCCTGGCACATTCAGGGGCCCAGCACTATACAGGGGCCACAGAAGGGGCATGGCTACCCTGGAAGATTCAGGGTCCCAGCACTATACAGGGGCCACAGAAGGGGCATGGCTACCCTGGAAGATTCAGGGTCCCAGCACTTTACAGGGGCCACAGAAGGGGCATGGCTACCCTGGCAGATTCAAGGGCCCAGCACTATACAGGGGCCATAGAAGGGGCATGGCTACCCTGGCACATTCAGGGGCCCAGCACTTTACAGGGGCCACAGAAGGGGCATGGCTACCCTGGCAGATTCAAGGGCCCAGCACTATACAGGGGCCATAGAAGGGGCATGGCTACCCTGGCACATTCAGGGGCCCAGCACTTTACAGGGGCCACAGAAGGGGCATGGCTACCCTGGCACATTCAGGGGCCCAGCACTTTACAGGGGCCACAGAAGGGGCATGGCTACCCTGGCAGATTCAGGGGCCCAGCACTTTACAGGGGCCACAGAAGGGGCATGGCTACCCTGGCACATTCAAGGGCCCAGCACTATACAGGGGCCATAGAAGGGGCATGGCTACCCTGGCACATTCAGGGGCCCAGCACTTCACAGGGGCCACAGAAGGGGCATGGCTACCCTGGAAGATTCAGGGGCCCAGCACTTCACAGGGGCCATAGAAGGGGCATGGCTACCCTGGCAGATTCAAGGGCCCAGCACTTTACAGGGGCCACAGAAGGGGCATGGCTACCCTGGCACATTCAGGGGCCCAGCACTTTACAGGGGCCACAGAAGGGGCATGGCTACCCTGGCAGATTCAGGGGCCCAGCACTTTACAGGGGCCACAGAAGGGGCATGGCTACCCTGGCAGATTCAAGGGCCCAGCACTATACAGGGGCCACAGAAGGGGCATGGCTACCCTGGCACATTCAGGGGCCCAGCACTTTACAGGGGCCACAGAAGGGGCATGGCTACCCTGGCACATTCAGGGGCCCAGCACTTTACAGGGGCCACAGAAGGGGCATGGCTACCCTGGCACATTCAGGGGCCCAGCACTTTACAGGGGCCACAGAAGGGGCCTGGCTACCCTGGCACATTCAGGGGCCCAGCACTTTACAGGGGCCACAGAAGGGGCGTGGCTACCCTGGCACATTCAGGGGCCCAGCACTTTACAGGGGCTACAGAAGGGGCCTGGCTACCCTGGCAGATTCAGGGGCCCAGAACTTATATGTCAAATCGGGCTCAAGGTGACATTTTTTCAGGGGGCCCAGAATTTCTAGCTACACCCCTGTAAGTGAGCAATAGTCACAGAACATAATGACAACAAATTCCGGAATATCTTGTATGTAGGTGTGCATGTGCTGTGCTATTATATGCAAACGCAGTTAGTTAGGGAGCCGGTTGATGGAACATGGAGCTTGTGAGCCATATTTATTGTAACACGCAGAATTTTATATGGCCTTTATAGAGACAGACCCTACTTAGTTCCTGAAGAGTATTACCTTCTAAATGTCATCCATTTAAAAACAGTTTTGCCCAAGTACCTCACACAGACATATGTTCCTCCTCCAGTCTAGACCTTTGTCAATAATAACTGATGTCATAAGTAACATGTTTCTTTTACAACCCGTCTTGTCCCTTTTGTATATAGCAACTTTATAGCTCAATTTGCATCTTCAGTCCACGCTTCCTCATAGACACTAAGAGCATCAAACAAAAATAAGGTACTTACCAATGACAACAATGTTCAACAAAGCCCAAAAGTCCAAAAGGTGTTTGCAACTATGGGAAAAACCCAAATGCTGTGGGTGTGATCAGATTCAAAGCAGCCCACTACATTTAGATGGGTGACATACAGCAGAATCACGAAATAAGGAAGGAATGCGTGTCAGCTTCAGTACTACAACCAAGTGTCTCAGGAGTGGGCAAATATGAGAAGATGTCATGGATCCGGGCGGGTTTGGTGCGACTGCGTGGCATGGTGCAGGCAGAAATGGTGGACAACCCACTTGCGGATCAAAGGACAAACGGGGTTTATTAACTGAACTAAAAAAACACTCTCACCAAAAGAGAGAAGTCAGTCTCTCTCTGCCCTTTGCATCAATAGGCCTCTAATTACAACAGGGCTAGTCTCTCTCTGCCCTTTGCATCAATAGGCCTCTAATTACAACAGGGCTAGTCTCTCTCTGCCATTTGCATCAATAGGCCTCTAATTACAACAGGGCCAGTCTCTCTCTGCCCTTTGCCTCAGCCAACTTGGTCTTACTTAGATGTAGTTCTTTAGTCTTTATGAGTCAATTTCTTTAGTGATGTGGTTTGGTTTGTTGATATGGTTTACATGATTTCACCTCCTATGCGGTCTACAAAATATGGAAGGGTTTGCAATTCCGTCAGCCAGAGGTGTAGCCAACACCCTGAATAATGCAAACTAAACAAACCAACTAACTGCAAGCAACTACCAATGTCATTTTGTTTTAAAAGCTTCTTGAGTGGTGTTACCTGTTCAGAAAGCTGAATGAGGAGGGAAGCACAGACAAACACAGTCAGGAACATAAACGCCCTTGGGTTAGGTTTGATTATGATGCATTCTGGGAAAAGAAACGGTGGAGCAGAAGATCACTTTTCACTTTTTTTCATGTTAATGGGTGTCTGAGGACTCAAATGACAGCATTTGACCTGATGACCATGTCAGAAGACGAGGTGAACTTTACCCACGAAGGTAGCTTGGTGCATTTGATTGGAGAAGTGCAAAAGCAGGGCAGGGGTCGTTTCTGTCGCCACGTTGGCCATTCCTGCTCGGCCTTGGCCTCTCGAGGCCCTTCTTTGAACTCCCCACACATACACTGTGACCTCTGAACTCCCCAAACATACACACTGTAAGCTCTGAACTCCCCAAACATACACACTGTGAGCTCTGAACTCCCCACACATACACACTGTGAGCTCTGAACTCCCCAAACGTACACACTGTGAGCTCTGAACTCCCCACACATACACACTGTGAGCTCTGAACTCCCCACACGTACACACTGTGAGCTCTGAACTCCCCACACGTACACACTGTGAGCTCTGAACTCCCCACACGTACACACTGTGAGCTCTGAACTCCCCACACGTACACACTGTCAGCTCTGAACTCCCCACACGTACACACTGTGAGCTCTGAACTCCCCACACGTACACACTGTCAGCTCTGAACTCCCCACACGTACACACTGTGAGCTCTGAACTCCCCACACGTACACACTGTGAGCTCTGTACTCCCCACACGTACACACTGTGAGCTCTGAACTCCCCACACGTACACTGTGAGCTCTGAACTCCCCACACGTACACACTGTGAGCTCTGAACTCCCCAAACATACACACTGTGAGCTCTGAGCTCCCCACACGTACACACTGTCAGCTCTGAACTCCCCACACGTACACACTGTGAGCTCTGAACTCCCCACACGTACACACTGTCAGCTCTGAACTCCCCACACGTACACACTGTGAGCTCTGAACTCCCCACACGTACACACTGTGAGCTCTGTACTCCCCACACGTACACTGTGAGCTCTGAACTCCCCACACGTACACACTGTGAGCTCTGAGCTCCCCACACGTACACACTGTGAGCTCTGAACTCCCCACACATACACACTTTGAGCTCTGAACTCCCCACACGTACACACTGTGAGCTCTGAACTCCCCAAACATACACACTGTGAGCTCTGAGCTCCCCAAACGTACACACTGTGAGCTCTGAACTCCCCACACGTACACACTGTGAGCTCTGAACTCCCCACACGTACACACTGTGAGCTCTGAGCTCCCCACACGTACACTGTGAGCTCTGAACTCCCCACACGTACACACTGTGAGCTCTGAACTCTCCACACGTACACACTGTGAGCTCTGAACTCCCCACACGTACACACTGTGAGCTCTGAGCTCCCCACACGTACACTGTGAGCTCTGAACTCCCCACACATACACACTGTGAGCTCTGAGCTCCCCACACGTACACACTGTGAGCTCTGAACTCCCCACACGTACACACTTTGAGCTCTGAACTCCCCACACGTACACACTGTGAGCTCTGAACTCCCCAAACATACACACTGTGAGCTCTGAGCTCCCCACACATACACACTGTGAGCTCTGAACTCCCCACACGTACACACTGTGAGCTCTGAACTCCCCACACGTACACACTGTGAGCTCTGAACTCCCCACATGTACACACTGTGAGCTCTGAACTCCCCACACGTACACACTGTGAGCCATGTACTCCCCACACGTACACACTGTGAGCTCTGAACTCCCCACACATACACTGCGAGCTCTGAACTCCCCACACATACACACTGTGAGCTCTGAACTCCCCACACGTATACACTGTGTGCAGCTGTGGGTAGACAGTACTGAACAGAAATCTTGAGCCAGTCAGAACCTGTGGCCACTTGCTGCATTGTTTATGGTGCCGACAAATATAAGCTCCTTTCCAACCACAGCTGAAGTGGAGGTATTCTGAGACATTTACTGCACCTGTACTGACAAACACCTCAGTTGGCTCCTCTGCAGTTTACCATCAAGCCAGGACATCAGAACAGAAGAACTTTAACCAGTTATACAGAATAGGAAGCATTTATACAGGGAACAGAAAAGCAAAAGACAAGCCAGCCAGCCTTGCTGCACCAGCCTCACTAAACAGAAGCCAGCTTCAAGATTCACAGCTCAGATTCACACTATGACAGCAAATCTGCAGTGGCGGCATTAACACTCACACTGCGACACCAAATCTGCAGTGCCTGCATTAATACTCACACTATGACAGCAAATCTGCAGTGGCTGCATTACCACTCACACTATGACAGCAAATCTGCAGTGGCTGCATTACCACTCACACTATGACAGCAAATCTGCAGTGGCTGCATTAACACTCACACTGTGAGAGCAAATCTGCAGTGGCTGCATTAACACACACACTGTGAAAGCAAATCTGCAGTGCCTGCATTAACACTCACACTATGACAGCAAATCTGCAGTGCCTGCATTAACACTCACACTATGACAGCAAATCTGCAGTGGCTGCATTAACACTCACACTGTGAGAGCAAATCTGCAGTGGCTGCATTAACACACACACTGTGAGAGCAAATCTGCAGTGCCTGCATTAACACTCACACTGTGAGAGCAAATCTGCAGTGGCTGCATTAACACTCACACTGTGAAAGCAAATCTGCAGTGCCTGCATTAACACTGACACTATGACAGCAAATCTGCAGTGGCTGCATTAACACTCACACCGTGAGAGCAAATCTGCAGTGGCTGCAATAACACTCACACTGTGAGAGCAAATCTGCAGTGGATGCATTAACACACACACTGTGACACACTCATGCTCATGTTCATGGGTGTTTATTATACATATAGCTGTCATGTCCATTTTACACTGCTCGACAACCTTTACACATCTATAGTACCTTTGCTTCTCAATAATGTTCTTAAGCAAACAAGAAGTTCTACTAGTCTTCAAAACTTTGTGCTTGTCACTGCTGTGTCCTGCAAGAGATATATGAAGTGTTTTTTTAATGTTTAACTGCTGGTAATGTGAAACATCATATTTTTATACGTTCTAATAATGTTAATTGCTTGAACACTTACACCATTCAAAGGCCTTGGGTAGCAGGCTGTAGCCTGGGCAAGGAATATGGCGGCTTTGCTGTCACCCGCTTGCACCTTCTACCTTCTTTTGTCAACCACAGGCTCTTCATCAAGATATGTTATTACGTGTCATAAGAATCGCTTGCTACTCCAGGAACAGCTAAGCACAACATGGGAAGCTGTTTGTGCCAGTTCTAGCAGTGCCTGTTTGTACTGTGATGACTCACTGACTATTGTCAGGCCATACCGACATCAGCTGTTAGTAACAAGAAGTTGATCTGAGCAGTTTGAGAGTGGCCTGACCTTGAGCCTCCTGCAAGAAATATGCATTAGCAAGATCTTTAAACGGATCGTAGCATATTTATTACATATTGTGTGATCATGCCACACATTCTGGAGGAGAAAAGTATATTAATAGCACAGTGGGCAGCAAATCCCTGAACACTTCAAGTTTTAATGCAACTGCAAGCCACAAAAGAATGTCAGGATGGAGAGAATGTTTGAGGGTTGCCAATGAAAGCATGACAGCAGACTGGTAACACACTTCCTCTGCTCACAAGAGCATGCACTGCAGTGCATTAAACTGAGTGTGCTGTGCAGATATTAGAATGACCGGCTCTGTGGTTTAAATTTTTTTTTAAAACAGTACATCTCACTCATCCACATTTCCTGCCTTTTATCCTGGAAGAATCGTTTGGGCCACACCAATGTGGCAGCCACTTCCTGGGATTCCTAATGGAGCTGGGGGATAATTTAGTTTTGACACAGTTAAGAGCTTGTGTGCAGCGCGGCTTGTTTTAACAGGAAACCACCAACTTAAACTTCCCCTTGTTCCAAATGCAGAAGTGAAAGGCAGCGATAAGAGAACGCTAGCATTTAGTAGTGTCAGAAGACTGAAAATATTAAGGACCTATTTAAGTTTACCCTGTCGATTACCTAGAATTCTCCCTACTGCCTGACATTCAAGCACAAAAGTGAATAAGTTGCGTCCAACGGTAAAAATAAAAATGCTTGCTTGATGCGTTTATTTAAGAGTCACTGAGTAGCGCTGCCCACATTTCCAAGTGCTGAAATCATTCTTCCAGCAAATGATTGGTGTCTTTTGTTAATAACCTCATTTGTTTGCATACAGAACAAGAGAAACTTGAGTCTGCAGACTAAAAGGCATGATTGTGTCGCTTTAAACTGAGAATCACATAGCATGGCTTTCCTTTCAACGCCACAGAACCATTTTCCCCGGTGATATTCGGCATGTGTTGCTAAACAAGTACTGTAGCACAACCCCACTCCAGTACCCCACCACGGAAGCTCACAAGGAAAGGAGAAGGTTTTATTTCCCATGGAAGTTTATCAGTCTAAATGTGGGAAGTATCTCTAAAAAACTGGTCCAATGTCATTGTCTCGCTTTCTTCTCACTTAGCATGTAGCCCTGAGTTAGTCTGGCTCTCCCCTCAAACCACATTTCCTGTTACGTGTCTCACTTGCAGCACTTTCTGAAATGTCTTTTTTTTTTTTTTTATAAATGTCAAAAGTAGAATACATCAACAGTACAACAGATGGCGTGCACATACAGGTAAATATGCATGTACATACAGGTAAATATGCATGTGCATGCAGGGATAGAACTTTTTGCAAATAGTCAACTGAGCAAGTTCAGTAAAAATGTAGCCTGACCTGAAATTTTTTCAATAGCCAGCTGGCTGGTGTTCAGCTCTTAGCACTTGTTCATCTAAATGACTCCCCACGTGGGGGCGAGCTCTGTTCCCAGCCCCGTTTAAATGCATATGCTATTTAAGATTCAGTTACGCTTGTGTGGTAAGTCTCTCTGGTTTGATGCGCAGACAGTATCACAGGTTATTGAAAGAGGCATGACTGCATCAAGGCTTGGAACATCACAATATAGGAATATTAGACACATCAGAAACAACTGCTTCATCCGCATTCAGTATTTCCCCATCCAGAATAGATATGTAGAAATAGTTTTCAATTTTTGCCGATTTAGGAATGGGAAGGTAGTAGTAACTTGCATATTGTTCTTTTGGGAATCCTTTGATGGGTCTTTAGCCAGCATGAGGCTGTAAAGCCTGTTTTGCAAGCTGCTCCCGGTCACATTTAGTGGCCCACAGCAGGTGTTTCATGTTCCTTCAGGGTGATTTGGGCTTTGATGCTTTCTGGTTATCAGGTTGGTGGTGTCCTCCTGATTGTTTTGTGGGCATAAAATGGCTGCAGCTTATGTGCAGAGTGCAGCCACAGTAAGACCTGGCCAACAATGTTTCACGGTTCATCACATCCCAGGTTCTTGGTAAAGGTACTTGTTGAATCAACACTGTTGTAATTCATTCCATATTAATCTGTATTAGAAGTAGAGAACTGGCATTCAGATAAAGCACAATTTATACAGGACGGCCATTTTCTGTCATTGAATATGTGCGTGTCGACACAGCTGTGTGTGGCTGGATAAATGTGTGAAACTGTCAGTGTTGCCAGACTCTCACCTGGTTTGCTGCTGTTCCTCAACAGGAAGCCAGTCTTCCTCTTCGTCTTCCTAACCCTCCACACACCCCGAAGAGTTAGTGTCAGTGGCCAAAGTGTCTCTCCAATTCTTGCAAAGATCAGAAAAACCACAGAAAAAGGATGGTTGCATCCAGATCATGGGATGTTACACACTGTGCTTCTTCAGAGCACAAGTATGTAGCAATACTTATTATTATTATTATTATTTTATTATTATTCTAGTGGTCCAGGGGAGCCAGTCTCCCTCTCTGGGCTGTGTTCTGCTGTGCTGACGCCAGGCCCCTGCAGACACTCATCAGGAGTGATTAGTCACGTTCCTTTGACTGGGCTTTGCACTCCCTCACTGCTCTTTCATAAACTCACCGCACTGCTGTGAACACAGGTAGTTGTTTACATTTTCATGTGACCCCCTAAAAAAAGCAATACAAATAAGCATAGGGTGGGTAATACTTATATGTAAGCGTGCATTACTATGTAACATTAACATATGTTTTACTACATTATTAAAGCCTGATATTCATATATAACCAGAAAAAAGCTTCCCTGGTTCTACCTTTTCACATTATAGCTATGCCACTGTGTTGAGATACATAGAGGCCACACTGCAAGCATGCATGGGTGCCGCCTGGGTGTGACGGGATATAATGAGGCCACACTGCAAACATGAATGGGTGCAGCCTGGGTGTGATGGGATACATACAGTAGAGGCCACACTGCAAGCATGCATGGGTGCCACCTGGATGTGTTGGATTACATCGAGGCTACACTGCAAGCATGAATGGGTGCCGCCTGGGTGTGTTGGATTACATCGAGGCTACACTGCAAGCATGCATGGGTGCCACCTGGGTGTGTTGGGATACATAGAGGCTACACTGCGAGCATGCATGGGTGCCACCTGGATGTGTTGGATTACATCGAGGCTACACTGCAAGCATGCATGGGTGCCGCCTGGGTGTGTTGGGATACATAGAGGCCACACTGCGAGCATGCATGGGTGCCCCCCCAGGCTTACGGAAAGCACACAGCCCTGCCAGGGCTTCTCCCATGCTATCAGGGTGACAGATGTACTGAAAATATCAGGCTAATTACAGATGGGGGGGTCAAATGAGTATGACTTTTGCCCACTGCTCTTTGTCTGGATGGCAGACAGCACCAGGGCACCTCACAGGTCATCTGTGATGAAGTTAATCTTGTTCACACCATTCTCAGCCACGACTCTGCAAAACTGTGAAATTTAGCATAGCATTAGCATGACACTTCCTCTTCTCCCTATGTTTAAGCATGCGACCAAAACCCCATCCAGCCCTCACAAAGCCAGAGATGACAATCTCCAAGGCACTTAATAGTGAGGCAAGAGGAAGCTAAATTCCTTTGCAGAAAAAAATAATAATAACTTGTCGTACTTGTGTACTGTTTTCCAGCCAGTGATCGTTCAAGGAAATGTTTCTTTCCTGTCTGTTTTTGACCTTTGCAGAGACTACAGATTGGGAAAAAGCATCAGCCTCTAAGTATTTTGTGGAAGTTGACCTGGCCAGACCCGCATGAGTCATAGGACTGTTTTATTGCGAGCTTCCCCTTATAATCCTCCAAACTACGGCAATAAGTATGATCCCAGCCGCACACAGTATAGATAAAATGCTAATTTCCATTCTGAAGTGTTTTTTGTAAATTATCATAAAATACAAATACAGAAGTTCTGCGAATACAGAAGAAGGCCAGACTTGGTGGAAGAAAACAAATCAGTGATTTGGAACAGTGATTTGGGTTGTAGTATGATGTCAGTAAATGTGTGTGGTTCTGGGAGGCATCTAGACCAATGGGAAGCATCCTTGGAAATAAGGAGGATTTTCAAACGGGGTAAAGTACTAATGTCTCATTCATGCTGTCATATCACAAGACACACAGAGAATTAGCAAACTGTACACTGGAAAACTGTCAAACATGCTTTTTTTAATCTAATATATGTGAAGGGCTCAGTGGGCTCAGTCCAAGCTAAAAAGCACTGTGATTTTAAAATGTTATTTCACTATGTAAACAACCAACCAGAATGTATATCAGAATATGTGCTGACCTCACCAAAAAGCATTAAAAATTTGCATGATGGACATTTGAATCTGACTTGGATTTGAATATAACTATTCAAAAATTAGATTTAATGTCTGTTGCGATATTTACCATCAACATATGCTATGTTTGGTCATTTTTTAGTGTCCCAGTCAAAGTGATAGTGACCGTTGGTGGTGTTCGCCATAAATGCCTTGCCATTGTAAAAATATTGAGTCATTCTGTCTCCCTTGACATTCCAGCTAGATAGCATTACTACCAATGCGAGAATACATTCATCATCATGAATATCAAAACAATTATGGAAAAATAAAATATGTTCCAAGAAATAACGTGTGTGATTCATGTGTATGCATATGTATGCATGTGTATCTCTACGAGGGGTGAGGAAGCAGAAGAACAGAACAAAAGACAGTCCCTCCCACATGTATAAAAATGTGGTCATTTTTATACATATATTACGCTCCCCCACCCTACGTCTGATGAACTGCAGCATCTGCTTGACTCTTTTCAAGAGCAGCTGGCAGCTGGTCTCTCATTGGTCCATCGTCCTCTTTCGCTTTGTGCACCATCCAATCAGACGGTCGTGGGAAAGGTGTGTCCTAAAGGGAATGGTATTCAAGGGATGGGAGATAAGCTTCTTTGATTCATGAAAGCAGCAATATTCCCTGTCCCAGATCACTCCCACACTGTACTAACAGTCAGACTGCAACAGATGACGGTGCAGCAAGGATGTGAGTCAGCAGCAACATCTGCTCTGGGCCACAAGGATGAGTCTGGTACCCACTCCAGTACTGAGTGGAACTCTGCCCTCTACCCTAACCCGCATTTCCTTTGGTTGACTATTCCTGGCTGTGCTGTGATTGTCTTTCAGCATATTACAGCCTTATCTCAGCTGGCTGGGGATTTTAGGATGCCTGCCCTCTGCCCTGCAATACACATCAGAGTTACACTATTGCTCATACTTACATGTATTTCATTTCTACTTTTCAATGACTCTTCTTAATTTGTCTTCATATTGTGCGATAACAATGGCTTTCCCTAAGGCAGCTTGCAGCCAGAAGGACTGCCTGAGCTGGATTCCTGCTCATTGTAGGGCAAACACTCACACATAAAGGTACACACTAATTTAGAGACATCAGTTATCAATTTAGCCTCTCACTGAATACAGTATACAGGATCTTTTAAAAAGCGCTTCAGTGTGACTGTCATCAGACTGACAGACAGATCACTCTGTCTCCTGAGGTGACAGCAGCATACTATCACTGCACTGGAATGAACTTTACTGTAATCATCACATCCTGGATGCTGGAATGTTACATTTTTGCTAAGGTTTTCCTTAATTACTAGTGATACTCTAAGCAAAATAAGTGAGAGTGTATTTATGCAATCAATATAAATAATGAATCATTAAAATAAAGATTCCAGTATAATAAGATGAATATCAGTAGACGTACCACTGATATTATTTTTCCGTGTCCACTACTTTTCTTTGCATAAGCATCTTGATAGTCTTTCAACGATGCAAAACGCGTTAAATATTTATCTCTTTCCTGGAAAGGCAGCAGTGTGCCGCCCGGTCTGCCGTCCGAGTCCCGTGTGAATTACGCCTGCGCCAAGTGTCCCCGTCGGCACCCGGATGGCCCCTGTCATCCAGTTTAATCAGCTGTGTAAGCCCTACGGTAAATCAGCGCCCCGCTCGCCGGTAGCTTCTCCTCCACGGACCAGCTTACCGTATCAGTCCTATTAGCAGCTCCGGCATGGTGCAAAGACCATGTACCGGAAAATCAATTCTGTTTAATCTAGTCATGTCCAGTGGTTAAGTACAACAACAATCTTTATTTATCTCAATCCACTTTCCGACGGTCCTAAAATTAATGAGCTATTAACGAGTTAAGTTAATGGTTTCCACATACATGGTTGTCAACTTTGGTCAGCTGGCTGGTGTGAGATTTTCAATTTGAGACAAGTATGCACACGCGTTTACACGTATCAAATCCATATTATTCCATTATAAACCTAAAATTAGGTATATCAAAAATCTGGGCTAGTTTGGAAACCCTACAGACTGTTTACATGGTAATAAAACGGAACATACATGTCAATGCGTTTGGAGACTCCTCTCGAGTTGAAAATCTCACGCCAGCCAGCTGACCAACATTGTACCTGATCAAGTCATCTAGCATCGATTAGTAATCAACCAGGAAAAAAAAAGACAACTAGAAGAGCATTTGCTAGGTTAGCATGTTATAAATCACGTTGCAGACTAATATGGGTTTACAATATTGCCTTACATTAGGTTTCATTACTTATTTGTTTGTTGTTCTAATTAATTGTGTGTTATGATGGCGTTCTGGCTAAACTCTGGCTATCACAAGCAAAAAGGAAAGTTTTCAGTAAACCTAATCTCTTTTCATTTAACGGGGAAAATATGTGTAGTAATAGTAATAACTCATGTGTTGTCATTTATACTGTAGGTTGACATTTTTGCATCTGCTGTTTCATCTGTAATGCAGCTCATCATCTTAACACCATTTCTATATTGTAATTTTACTATCTGAAGTTGTGAAAGTAAATCTATTTATATGTTACAGCCTTTTGTGAAATTTTTCTTAAGTAACCTCACTTTTAGAATACCTGGTTCTCAGTGGGATATTTGTGATTTGTGATATAGCTGACAGCAAATGAAATAATGGATCAATAAATGTTATTTATAGATGCCGCCTCCAGGCCAAGTCTCACTAGAACAGCAGCACATTGTTTGCTGAAATAATGATGACAGATAAGAGCTGAACAGATCAAAATCACCCCTAATTTAGTGAGACTACAAGGCTGCAGTTCAGTGTGCTGCAGGCGTTTTGCATCTTGTCTAATGTATATGAGAATGCTGTGTCTCTTAGCTGAACAAACATCAGTCACAAAGTCTTCTATGCCTACTAGCCAAAGAGAAATACTAGTGGCACTGATTTAACATCCCTGTTCTACAGAAGCGTTTTGTGTCAACGCTTTTTGTGTGAATTTGAATACAGGACAGAATGAGATGCTGTCACTCTCCTGACAGAAAGAGATCAACATTCAGGCTGATCTATTGACAGCTGCAGGCTGCTGATAATTAGACCTTCTCCCAGTCTCGTGTTTTCATTGCCCAAATTTTATGAGTGCATAAACGCTTTCTACTCAGTCCAGAATGCTCCCTCCTGCAGGAGTAATTAGAAGAAAGATCAAGATAAAGCCTTTGACAGGTGCTGATTAATGATGGTATGAGGTCTGTCTGCTTTGGAAATGCAGGAAAATGAGTTGTTGTAGCAAGTTTAAGTAAGTGCTGAAGGTCTGAAAACTGCAAATATTTATTAGTATTGTCATATCAATGTCTAGTTAACTACTCTGGTGTATAATTTATGTTTTATCGGAATATGTCCCTTAATGTGGGAATAACCAAATAAATATTTGGATAGTACGAGTATGGTATATTTCTGTTACCAGTAAGTATTTATTTTCTTATTTTCCTTCCTTCGGATCATGTCTCTAATATCCTCCCGACGACCTCTCAAAGTTCCTGCTCTGTAAGTGTGGCACTGCGTTGCATATTATTGATAGCACGGTTTAAGGATAATTATTATACTTTAATTCAATTTAATCTGTATTTTTTCAACTGCAGGTGATTATTGTGTTGTCAGTTTAACATTTTCTTCACTGCTTTTATTGTGTGTAGCATTCTTCAAGATAAATATATAAGAGTTTTGTCATGTCAGGTTGAAACATTAGAAACCACTGGTTCGGGAAAGCCTGCAGTTGCAGTGTCCAGTAGAGAGTAACAGAGCTCACTGATTCAGAGGTACACAGTTCAGACAGCTACATGAGCCCTTTAATGCTGTGCTGACAGTGGAGTATGACCTCACAGAGAGGAACAGCAGTAGGGGCTCCCAGGGGGGCGGGGGGCAGCTTTTACTCTGGCTCTGCTTTCCAGCTTCATTCTGTATCTTTTTGAATTCCCAATACAATTGGATACTGAAGTTGAAGTAGCCATTAATGTAGCAGATCCACACATATGAGCAACAATGTTTTTATAAGACCCATAACTTTGTTCGTTTGTTCGGTTTTCACTGAGCTGTACATGAGCGCGGCCCATTCTGGGTGTACCCCAGGGGGGGGGCATCAGGCTGAGCTGGCTGGGGCCCTGACTGTGCAGTCTGGGGTGGGGCCAGCTGCTCCTCCCACCCCAGTCCTGGATAAATGCTTGGGACATGACTGGATGCCTCAATAATAAATGAACAAGCGATATCATTTAAGAGTTTGTGCTTGTTTTATGAAAATGAAAACCAGTTTCTTTTATTTGCTTTGGGTAGAATTCAGGACACTCTGCTTTTGCTGGTCTAACACTGTGTGTCTAGATCATTCTGACCTGATCATTTCCAAGAATCCTGGTGTCATGGCAACAGATTGTCCTACCAGTTAGGAAACTAGACATACAACAATGCTTATGGATTATTATAATGCTGTAGATCAACAGTGGCACCTGCCCCCTTTCGTTGCGGTGGCCAGCAGTGGTCAGTAATAATTAGCCATAATAATAATTATGAGTGTGGGTAGGAGTGGGCAGTAATAATTATGAGTGTGGGTAGGAGTGGGCAGTAATAATTATGAGTGTGGGTAGGAGTGGGTTGGATGTTTTTGGGGCTTTATGGCTGAAAGAGGTACACTTGGAAAATCAAAGGTAAAGTAGATTGATAATCCGCTGATCAGCGCATGGGTAGGGGGATGCGAGGGGGACAGGGGTCAGCCTGGGTCCTTGGCGGGGTCTGACTGAGCTGGCCGGGGTCCTGGGGGGGGTGGGGTCAGGCTGAGCGGGCTGGGGCCCTGGGGGGTCTGACTGAGCTGGCTGGGGCCCTGGGGGGGGGGGGGGGGCAGGCTGAGTGGGCTGGCTTCGGTCAGGATGAGCGGGCTGGGACCCTGCGGGGGGAGGGGGTCAGGCTGAGCGGGCTGTGGCCCTGGGGGGGGAGAGGGGGGGTCAGGATGAGCGGGCTGGGGCCCTGCGGGGGGAGGGGGTCAGGCTGAGCGGGCTGTGGCCCTGGGGGGGGAGGGGGGGGGTCAGGATGAGCGGGCTGGGGCCCTGGGGGGTCTGACTGAGCTGGCTGGGGCCCATGGGGTCAGGCTGAGCGGGCTGGGGGGGAGGGGGGGGGGGGTCAGGATGAGCGGGCTGGGACCCTGCGGGGGGAGGGGGTCAGGCTGAGCGGGCTGTGGCCCTGCGGGGGGAGGGGGGGGGGGTCAGGCTGAGCGGGCTGGGGCCCTGCGGGGGGGAGGGGGGGGCGTCAGGCTGAGCATGCTGGGGCCCTGGGGGGGGGGCGGGGCAGGATGAGCGGGCTGGGGCCCTGGGGGGGCCTGGGTTTGCTCATGTTTAAAATGTACATGTTTGATCAATTAGAAAGACCAACTGACAAATTAGCCATCACTGCTCCACTGTTTGATAGCCAGTATGGAGGCTATGATGGGAGCAGTGAGTCTCCCCCTTCTTTTTCTCCTGGGAAACCCCACTGGACAGCCTATGAGCTCCACTGGCAGTATGAAGGCTATGATGGGAGCAGAAGGCAGAGTCTCCCCCTTCTTTTTCTCCTGGGAAACCCCACTGGATGACCTATGAGCTCCACTGGCAGTATGAAGGCTATGATGGGAGCAGAAGGCAGAGTCTCCCCCTTCTTTTTCTCCTGGGAAACCCCACTGGATGACCTATGAGCTCCACTGGCAGTATGAAGGCTATGATGGGAGCAGAAGGCAGAGTCTCCCCCTTCTTTTTCTCCTGGGAAATCCCACTAGATGACCTATGAGCTCCACTGGGAGTGCTGGGGCTGAAGTATTTCAGTATTTGTTCAAGGCTTGTTGAACAGGGCTCGGTGCATCTTTTTTTTAATGTGCAAAAAATGACAACATGCATACTTTGTAGTAACATTTTACTTCAGGGGGCACAAATACCTAGTAATAACTCAGTTACTACTGAAGTACAACTCATGAACAAATGTAGCAGCTACTTGAGATTAGTTGTAACAATTCATTAATGATGAACAAATATGAGATCTGTATTTCACTTGGTTATTCATGACTTGTTCCTTCAGTAGTTCACAAAGGTTTACAGAATTAATAGATATAACAAATATAGTGACTGATAAAGATGTCATGATTTATTAATGATGAACCATCATGAGATCAGTATGTAAAACTTAGTTTGTGGTTAATTAATACACAATTAAGAGCATAATACTGTATTATTTGTGCCCCCGCAAGTAAAGTGTCACTGACTTTCTTCACAATGTTTTATGGTGATCACTTTTGGATTCACATTAAAATGAAGAAGAATAGTGCAGAACAAACATCAAGCTGCTTAATAAGACATATATCAGCTTTTATAGATACAGGAGCAAGACTCAAAAAGGTATATGCTTGTGTCAGAATGGGTCACATGTCACATAGGATAGGAAGCAGCGAGTAGTTATAAGAGGCTCGATGTCACAGTGGGCCTGCGTTCATAGTGGGGTACCGCAGGGTTCAATTTTAGGACCACTTTTGTTCCTAATTTACATAAATGATATAGACACCAATATATACAGTAAACTGGTGAAATTTGCAGATGACACCAAGGTGGGTGGTGTAGCAGATACTGAACTAGCGGCTCAGCAGCTACAGCGGGATCTTAATTTAATTAGTGACTGGGCTGACACCTGGCAGATGAAATTTAACATAGACAAATGTAAGGTACTCCATGTAGGGAGCAGAAATATAAAGTACAGGTATTTTATGGGACCTACTGAAATAAAGGTAGCTGATTATGAGAAAGACCTTGGTGTGTATGTTGATGCTTCCATGTCTCATTCTCGCCAGTGTGGGGAAGCAATAAAAAAGGCCAATAGGATGTTGGGGTATATCTCCAGGTGTGTGGAGTTTAAGTCAAGGGAGGTAATGCTAAGATTATACAATTCCTTGGTGAGACCTCACCTAGAATATTGTGTACAGGTTTGGTCACCATATCTTAAAAAGGACATAGCGGCCTTAGAAAAGGTGCAGCGTAGGGCCACAAGAATGATTCCTGGTCTTAGAGGAATGTCATACGAGGAAAGGTTATTTGAGCTAAATCTGTTCAGCCTCAAGCAAAGGAGACTGAGGGGGGACATGATCCAGGTCTATAAGATTCTAACAGGTTTGGATGCTGTTCAACCGAATAGTTACTTCAGCATTAGTTCAAATACAAGAACTCGTGGCCATAGGTGGAAATTAGCGGGAGAACATTTCAAACTGGATTTAAGGAAGCACTTCTTTACACAGCGTGTAGTCAGAGTATGGAATAGTCTTCCTGATAACGTAGTGCAAGCTGAATCCTTGGGTTCCTTTAAATCAGAGCTAGATAAGATTTTAACAACTCTGAGCTATTAGTTAAGTTCTCCCCAAGCGAGCTCGATGGGCCGAATGGCCTCCTCTCGTTTGTATAGTTCTTATGTTCTTATGTTCTTATGTTCTTATGTACATCTGGGTTAGCTACACAAATACACAGCCCATCTTTCCTAATCAGAAGTTCGTTTTGTGTTAGAAATTTATATGGTTCTGTGGTGACTCAGTCACTCTTTACTTGAGGGAACACAAATAATGTAGTCAAAAGTCAAGTCAAAGTCAAAAGCCTTTAATGTCAATTCTGCCATATGTACAGGACACACAGAGGACTGAAATTACGCTACGCTCAGACGCCATGGTGAGCGCGCTAACAATGACAAGCAAGACCGACATTCAAGACAGATACAAGTATTCATATATACCGAAATAAAATTTAACTAAATTAAATACTTTGCGCAAAAGATGAGTGTGGGTGTTGTGGATGTCCGGAAGGAGGGGAATGGCATTCCAGTGGTCTTTCCTAATGCGTTTACTACGCAATGCTGGGTTTTTCGATCACTGGCAGTTCAGGTTCCAAACCACACAGTGATGCAGCTTGACTGGATACTTGCAGTGATGCCTCGATAGGAGGAGGCCATGATCGGTACCGGGGCACTAGCTCTCATTAATTTGTGGAGGAAGTAAAAGTATTGTTGGGCTAGTTCATGCTTACTTAATGCATTAATTAACCAGTAACTAAGTGGCTGTAGCCCCAAGTATTTTAAGCCTAGCCCTAAGTATTTAACCACTGATGCCAATCTTCCTTTTAAAAAAAGCCCAGGTAAACTTAACTTAGCCCCTGAATTTTTTCAACAGCTCGAAATGCCCCTGTGGTTCATGTATTCCATTTAGGAACTATAATAGTTAACAGTTAACTAATTAGGTAATAATTAACTAATATCATTCCTGCATGGAAAACATGAATCAACATAATTGATTAATGATGAACTAACACTTAGGTAATGGTTAATTTATGCATTAAGTAAGTGTGCACTGCTACATTTGTGTCCCCTCAAGTAAAGTGTTACTCTTTTCATGGTGTTTTTTTTTTTTCGTTTTTAGACTAAAATTAGAATATTGCAGTTTATTTTATAGGTATCAGGTTATCACACTGATCATGGGCAACTGCAGACGAAGACAAACAATGTGTCCATGAGGTGAGAGGAAAAATGAAAGAGCGGCAGTGAGTCAGTCACCTGCAAATGTCAACTTATGGTGTTTCGACAAGCTCAATCCCTAAAAACACTCCATAGTGAGAGATGCCATGGATGAGGCCCCTTGTTACACCCCCAGAATGCCCTTCTTTGAATATAGATGTGTGCAGAACACAGGAAGTGGTCTACTGTGCAGTGGAAAATTGATCACATGAGTCACTTTTAATCGTATTGTCTTCGAGCATGTGTGCAGTGTGTCTAAAAAGAGTGCTTCTTTTTCAGGGTAAAGGGCTCTGGGGGGGTGCATTTGCTAGTATGTCAAGGTCCACTTACATCTCATAGATTTAAAATCTGTGGGAAGACATTTTTGTTCTGGTTTGAGAGAAATTAATATTCCAGTGTGACTGAGCATGAGTGAGTGTGGTTTCATTATTTGGTGACTGCAAAAATTATATAAGCCACACACTGTGGGTGCTTGAGGCGACATCTCAGCTGGACATTTATGGGAAGCTCTAGAGGAACATGAAACAGCATATTTAGTCTGGCTTCTGATAAGCTGTCAAAATGACAGGCAAACAGGAAGGCTGAGTAGCACTGGAACACACTTCCTGATTTTACTAAAGCTGAAAACACATGACACGTCTCACAGGAATGTATGTTCTGTATATAGTCTGCACACTCAGATAAGTCGTGTTAGAAAGACTAAAAGGGTAATGAAAGAAATTACAAGCAAAAAAGACATGTATAAAAAATATTGAATGTGCGCAAATCTGGTAGCTGGTTGTAGATTTTAAACTTTTAGTTAACACCACAGTTTTTTTATGGTGTTTATATATGTATGTCTACAATGTTCTCATACTTATTAGGAAATATGCAAAAACCTTGACACTTGTGTTGTTTAACTTCAGAAACAGGCCAAAAAGAGCTTCTGTGTTTCCTTCAGGCAGCACTGTCTACAGTCAGTTGGGCGAGCAACTATTATGATGCTGGCAGATGCCTCAAATCCACCAGCTAAGCTCATCACAGTCAGACCTCTGCAGACCCGTCACTGGCATCACTGCGTTCTAACGCAGGCCCTGCAGCTGTATCGCTCACTCTAACACAGGCCCTGCAGCTGTATCACTCACTCTAACGCAGGCTCTTCAGCTGCATCACTCGCCCTACCACAGGCCCTGCAGCTGCAACACTGAGCTCTGGCGCAGTCCCTGCAGCTGGAACACTGAGCTCTGACGCAGGCTCTGCAGCCGCAGCACGAGCAGAGGAAAGAAAGGAAAGAATAACGCTGAAACACGAATGCGCTGGGTGCCATTTCAGAGAGAGGTCACATCGTCCAGACTCATTTTTATTCCTGCAGGTTAAGCGTATAACACACACTTCTGACACGAATTTTACTCAATGTGCGGTGGTTTAAGTACGAGAGGAATTGTCTTCTTTATGATCAATCTCTTACTCGTTGACACTTTGTAATGTTTTCTGAATTATTTAAACACATGGAATGATTCACCCCAATTCAATAACATGGGATAGTCTAATCCTGTCTTAAATGTCCAAAAGCAATAATTTCACCTGTTGTAAGGGCGAGATCCAGCTTTTTATGAAGCAAATGACACAAAATAGAAACCTCATCCCCTAAGTCTAGCATGTGCCATTTTCAGGAGCCACATGCAGCATCAATCTTAAGCCACTGACTGCTGTTCACCTTTCCCTGTAGCTCAGCCAACAGAGAATGATTTTGGAGTTTAATACTGCGTGGCAAACACTATTGGCAACCTTTGCACGCATTCTGTAAAATCTCCTGTATCTCTGATGATACATGTTAACCAGTTATCAGTTATCCATTCCCTTTCCATAACCTTTTATATAGTGCATAGTCAGAGCCAATTTCAACCTAAACCGCATGACTTTGGACTGTGGGAGGTGAGTATGTTCAGCAACTCTCCAGGTGTGATTATAATTACCAATGATAATAACCAATAAATTACCAGTTATAGCTTTTAGCACTTCCAAAAGTTGTTGACATTATGTAACTTACACCATAGTTTTTATGGGTCAGCAAATGGAATTATTAAAGATTCTCCAGAACGAAAAAAATAAAGTCAACAATCTTGAAAACTGGGTGATTGCCGTTGGCGTTTATTACCATTTTGTAGCAAATTTAAACTCTTATTTAGCTCAGAGTCTGCTTCTCTCAGTCATGCCAGGCCTATCAGACTGTTATGAAACAGATGCACACAGGCCTATGCGCACACACAAGGAGAGCATAGCAAAGGAAACGAGCCAGACATCAAATACGCAACTCCCCTGTACGCAGACGTATTTGCAGTAGTCGCCGCTCCTCTGTGAAGCAGCACTTCTCTGTGTCTCACACACTACACACTGAAAGACAATCCTGTGTCCATTGGCTAATTAAACACAGGCAGCACCCACTGTGTGGACAGTTTAATTATACTGCAGGCGAGCAGTGATGAAGGCAGTTAGGTCTTACTCACATACATTCATGTAGAATGAAGTTTGTTTTTATCTTCTATTGCTCTACATTAACAGACAGTCAATTTCAGAGGTTTCAGTCTATGTCTCCCAGTCATCAGTCATCACTGTTATCAGTCAGACATCTCACAGAAGAAAGTCCTCGTCATTTTCACATCAGTTGTAAAGTATCTGCACTTCACATGGAATCTCAATTTCTGTTTCTGTTCATATTTAAATAATTATAATTTGTAGATTTCTGAGTAAGTTTGGTATATATTTGTACCAAAATACCATCAGAATGACAGGTTATTCTGTACTCAAAAATAGTCAGACTTCCTTTCTGTCATGCGCCAGAACCAAAAGGAACAAAAGGAACTTTTAGAGGCTTCAGAATATGCTTTTGATGAAACAGGAAGGCCTGAAGCCTCACACTTCCTGTTTGCCTGCGTAGTTTCCCTGGTTATACTGAAGGTCTGATAGTAGTGCTCCAGCTGACATACCGACAGTGTTGGGCCACCCTGTGCTGGAGCAACACTGGGTGCTGATATCTGCTGTGACCTCTCAGAAGTACATGGTTTAGCATTGGTCTTGTTGGATAAGTGCTAGAAATATACCATTCAGTGAGCTTCTCAGTCTCCAACCCAGGATGCCCATCATTAATCTGTGTGCAGCTAAACTCTCTGTGCTAAACTGCATGTGACTGTACTGTAGCATCATGTTGTGAGGCCTGAATAGGGCCATTATATCTTCAGCTCAATGACACACATGATCCTTGTTGGTGACAGTGGTGGCCAACAGGCAGATGCATTCTTTTCAATGCCAGGATTCCTGAGAACTCCTCCACCCTTGTTGAAGGTCATTATATTACGAAAATATGATAAATACCCCCTACCTGGTCTGACACACACAAAATACCATTTAGAGTGTCCTAAATGTGTGATGCCAGAACAAAAAGGTTGTCTTTCAGGAATTTACACTCTGCTTGGAATCTGTTCTGCTGCAAACACAGGTGAGTTCCCATTGTTTTTCTGACAAAGTGATTTGACTCATGACAGCATTATAGAAACGTAAGATCCACAGCATGAATTATGCTGCAGGAATCATTTACCCAAATAATTACCTAATGACATTTTCACATTTAATGTAGGCTAAATATTTGAAAGCCCCGGAATTTAGGGATCTCTGAGGGATGTGGCATTTCCTGATCACACAGGCAGGAAGTGCAGCAGATGTTGGCAAAGCTACCATCGCAAGGCATAATATGAAAACGTTTGGCACATAACCTGTTTCCCATGCAGGGTTAACACAAAACCACAGGGATCCAAATATAGTACAAAACACTTCCTATTGTTGAGAAAGTATATATCCTGTTACAACTTTTTAAAAAAGCTCAAAATGAATCAAATGTTCAGCAGTTTGTTACATCCCACATTCTTCAGCAGTCGGATTGCCATGGCAACATCAGCAGTGCCAGTCTTTCTTACCACCAGCTCATATTTAATGTACTGTTTGTATTCCTCTCAGGAAACCTATTGATTTGTTTCATTTGAAGCATAAACATTACATTTAATAGCCCTATCCATTTCATTCAGTTTTATATATTTTAAAACATATTACCCAACAGAGATTAGGCTTTCTGTGACCACATTTCTTGGGTCAGATGTCTTTATTGTGGATATTTTAGCCTGATTTACTTTAGTTTGAAAATAAATGCAGTATGCTGAATGTGTATTACATTAACTTTGTGTCAACTGCTGACAGACAATAAATACATCAATATTAAAACAATAAATCAATCATTTGGTCTCCACTCCATTTTCCTGCTTTATTTAAGGATAATGGCTATTCCTGTTTTACATGTTATACAAATAACCAATTGCATATACAGCACTGGTAAAAAATGTGACTACTCTATATTTTTTTAAAAATCAGCATTTTTTAAAATCCTGGTTTAACCCTGGCTCTGCGGGCAGAAGGCTACACTGAGCAGCAGGTTGCTTCCAGGTTTAAAATTTCTAATGAAAGCAGGACACAAGAAAAGGATAAAGCAGGTGACACTGGGAACCACCAACTTTCTAATGCCAGAGATGACCGTTAACTTACTCAACAGTTTCTCATGAATTGTAGGATGACATCAGGTGACCTTCAAGAGAAACGGGAAACATTAATTGCAGGTGTGAAGTGCACTGCTAGGACAGTTCATATCAGGCTCCTAGAAGCAGGACTGAAGACCCATAAAGCAAGGGAGAAGCCTTTTATTATGTGACATGTTTGATGTGGGGCAGACCCAGAAGCAGGGTGCTTGTGCAGTACTTTCCCGCTCAGAGGTCACATCCGGAAGACTTACAGGGCTGAGTGAGACTTCCGACCCATCTTCCTTCCACTCAAGCCCTCTGATTTCTGCTGGAAGCAGCACCGTTGACATGCTTCCGCCCATGACTCTGCACTTCCTTGCCAAAGCACGTTCCATCCAATTATCACTCCAGACGAGCTGCTGTGAGCCTGTCGCTGCGCATGACTGCGCAGACCATCAGGCTTCCTGGACACAGAGTGACCCAGCACCTGCCTGTAGCCTTACCCAGGGTGCCACACGCAGGTGTGGTGCGTACTGTAGATCAGTGCTTCTGTCTCACCCTGATAAAGCATCACCCTTCACCTCCAGCGTCTCCAGCAAAGCCAGGAGCTGCTGATCACCCTAGAGACTGTAGCCACTGGAGGACCCCCCCCAACTGAAACTTACGTCAAATGTGGAAGGAAAGCAGGGGGGGTTAAGAGGTGAAACGGGCACAACAACCCAGTCCGTCTGCTCTTTTTCACGCTTACATTTTGTTATTTTTCAGTTTTCCAGACATTTGGAGAAATCACTAATAATGTGCAAACGGTTCCAGCAATATTTTTTTTATTGAACTTTCATAAGCTGTTCTTGAATTTCCATTGTAATTGCATGAAAATACGCTATTACATGAATGCATAATAATATAAATAACTGATTCATGAGATGGAATGTTTTGACATTTTTCAGGAACCTCTTCTGGCAGTATGAGCCCATAACGTGTGATAGTAAGTCAGCAGAGTTATCCTTCCAGCCAGCTGCAGGAAGCCATGTGGGGCGGGGGTCTGCGGGGCCAAAGATGGCCCCCGCCTCGGCATGCCGTGTGGGATGGGGGTCCGCTGGTGTAGGCAGCTGGCCACAGGAGAACTGTGAGGCGCAGCTGGAAGCCCCAGCAAGAAGGAGCACGAACAATGGCAGTCTGCTGGCCACAGGAAGGAAGTTACTAAGCAGCTGGCAGGGAAGTTACTAAATGCTACAAGCTTAACCCAAGAGGATATCAGCCACCACATCTTATGAATCAATGTGGAACATCCATCAATCCATCCTTACAGGGAGTTTCTACCTGACCTGGAGCCAATCCCAGGAAGCCCAGGGTTCAAAGCAGGAGGAATGCTAGGTAGGAAGCCAGTCTGTCACAGATCACAAAGTGATCAGCTACAGTCCTCCCACATGTACAGGTTTCTGGTCGTAGAAAAGCAGGTTAGTGCTCCAGAAGCACTTTCTTGCCTTCCAATTTTTGCTTTTTAAAATTTAAAAAAAGCACCTTAAAAAATAACCTTCTCGGCTACCCCCCCCCCAAGCCCCCCACGCCCCGCTGCATGAGTCAACGCTGGTGCATCTAACCGCTAACAGAAAGTTGTTTTCTCTTTTGATAGGCTAGTTAGAGAAGTTCTTGTGGAATAGAGGAAGTGTTTCATATACTTCATATACCAGTCTCTCATTTTCTCAAGTTCCTACACAAACATACAATCAGGCCCTAGCGTAAAATCAATTGTGTAAGATCAGTTTTGCAGCCCAGCAACTGCCGGTTGGCACAATGTAGTGTCCCTGCCATGAGGTCAGATTATCACGTTCATAAACATGGATGCAGAATGAGAATGGAATCTGAAGAGCTGGTAAATTGGTCAGGGTAACATTAACGTTAAATAGCTCACCTGCAGAACACTTATCCTGATCTAGTCCCTCAGTGTCATTGTCACATTCAAATCGAACTGCCATGTATAAAAGCAACAAAATTAAAACATTTAAGCAATTTAAATGGTTTAAAATATTATCTTTCTATGTGAACTTCCATCCACCCATCTAGAGGCTATTCCAGGAAGCACAGGGCAAATGGTAGGGAAACACTGTGTAGAGCAGCAGACCCTCCGAGCTGCCTGATTTCTTCTTTTTTTTCCTTTTCAAACGTTATGCAGTCTTACTTCTAATGCTCACATTTAGGTGATTAGTTGACAATTTTATGCCCTTCAAAGAAACAATGTTGATTTTTAAGCATGGCCATCCCAGTGTGCGAACCAATGAAAACAACTTGACCGTTACCCCAGCAAGACTTCCAAAAATGCAGGGGAACTAAATCTGTTTGCCGCGTCACGTGTTTAACTGAGACTCCTCTTAAAAAAATTCATGTCGCTCGAGACTTCTGTGTCTGCGCTGGCTTTTGTAACCTCCTGTGCCACTGCCAAGGCCTGCCATTGTCCACGCAAAGGGCACATTAAGTTTTTTCACCGTAAACTGACGCTGCTGGTTTTCTAGGTCAGTTAATAAGCTGGCAGGAGATTCAAACACGCATAAGTGCTGGCCACCCGCTTGCAGGCCGTACTGTGCTGTATGGCCAGTAAAGTGTGTCACTCGAAGGGACTTCCTCTACTGGAACCTAAGGCTACAGCTAGGTTTGCATGTCTGTGAAGTGCGTGCGTTCGCGGCATGCCTGACTGAAAATGTACTGTAACATTAGCATAGGCTATTTCAAAATCTTCTCCAGCTACTGTATTGCCAATATTACATTTTCACTCTTCACTCCACTGCAATAAAGGACTGCCAAACTTGTCAGCTGGCTGGAGTGGGATTTTCAATTCATGTCTGCACACGCATTTACATGCATGTAACAGTTCTATGTACCTAAAATGTAATAGGGATGCAAAGTAGCCTAACACTTTTGATGTAGCTAATTTTAGGTGTACAATAGAATAATATACATTTGCCATAAAATGTCTTATGTGAGCGTCTGAAAGTACAAATAACATGCTAATGCAAGCCCATGCATTCCCCAGAGTTTGAGAAAACTGCAGTCTGCTTTACTTTTGGCTGAAATATAAACTTACTGTAGTTCAGTTTTGGTTCTTTCTTAGCTTCAATTACAACAAACCTACTTCACATACAAAAGCAGGTTTGTCGTAGTCTAATTTTAGAGCTTATAAGATCTAAATAGCTGCAGTATGTTGTAGATACACAACACAGAATCATCAGCACATGTTTTTGTATGAATTTAAAAACTGCCTCATTCTCCACTCAAGTCTATGAATAAAACATTAATTTTATTGAAATACTACATAACAAAAAGCTAAATTTGTGAAATTTTCCAAACTTTTAGCTGAAAATTTGAATCTAATATGTTTACCGAAATGGATTCCTTACCAATCTATTTTTCAGGACAAACACATCAGCATTTGTATCTGGCAAAGTGGATCTTGGAGAATTGATGTTGGGATAGAAATGTGTGCACCTCCATTGATAGTGACCACAAGAAATTAGAAATGTTTGTTTTAAAACTTTATTTGCATATCAAAACAAAATGTTGTGCATTCCAAGAACTGAAATTAAAAAAAATGCCACTCAATTTGAAAGCATTTTACAAGTTGCCAAAAGCCATGATTGGCTTGGATTAGAGGGACATGGGTACAGTGCTGTTGATGAGCGCTCTCTACTCCCCATGCAGAGATGGACTCTGGAGAGCTCAGAGTGCAGAGGGACACTAGGATAATAGCAAGTCCAACACACAGATTGCCAGTCAGTAGTTTCCTCCATTATTGTTAAAGGAGTCGGGGCTTAAAGGGGCGGAAAGGGATTTCGTGTTTATGTTGGAGTGGAGGTGGTGAAGTAAGTACTACACAGTCGTCGGCTTTCATCCAATCACAATGCAACACGGGCTCAGGTTACAAAGTAATACAGCTAAAAGGAGTTAAAAACAAGGCAATGTTTGTGGAATGTACAGTGCATGGCGGACGCTCTGTGTTCATGACGTCTCTGCTTGCTTCTCCTGTTCAATGGCTGAGGAAAAGAGAGGAAACGCTTAGTTTGTCCAACCGAAGGTAGCACATTTCAGGGCTTTACAGTAAATTGCACACTTGTTAGTAACAAGTTGTTACAGTTTAAACAAATCAAGGACAACAACTTGAGTTCCTGTGCTTGGTGCAAAAATGGCACATTTAATTAAAATACAATTAGAATTTGTTGACTAATAAATTTCATGTCGTAATTCATATTTGCTGTCGTCTTACTTTCTTTAGACGGCAGGGGATTTTTCTCCTCAGTCTGAGTCTTCTTCAGCTTGGTTTTGTCAAAGCTGGTGACTTCCTCCAGATTCGGCTTATCAGACATGACTGTAGGGTATCTAGTGATCATAAAACATCGTTAGGTTTGAAATATCTGCATGACCAGGCAGCTTGTCTGAGGGAGAAAAATGACCTATGTGTAAAATTTCCTTGGCACTGAGGTATGTCCTTCACAATCTGGACCACACCCGTTCAATACCGTACAATACATCCGTATGTAGGCAGAAGCAGGGCCCATTTTACAGTAAAAATTTAATTTGCATTATAATATAAACTCAGATTAGTGAAACAGCAAGAAGAAGAATTTTAATTCAACTGGACACGGAAGTATATGCAGTATATGAAAAATATGCATTATAGTAAATATTCAAATTACATAAATATGGGCATTTTAAAATGAGAAGTACAATGAAAACCACTATATATTTCCGGTCTTTTTTCCTCTCGAAAAGCTCGGTCTAAGGAACCACCGCCCTTTTTGGCATTATCTCGGAGGAGAGCACGTTGTGAAAGGGCACGCCATTCTACGGCGGTTAGGTTAGACAAAATCCCACACCGAAGGATCAATATATGACCTTAAAGCAACGGCAAGATTTATACGTCAATGCAAGGGTGCGACTGCGAGCTGAAATAGCCCCTTCGCTGCTGAATTCATGATGCTCTCTAACAAGGAAATCGCATTATTGAGCAGATACAGTAACAATGCACAACCACTTGAGTTTTTGCACTGCTTTTGTGTTAAGCGCAAATATGCCCATATTTACTGGTAAATATCCTTATAATTAGTATTACTATTCAACGAAATCTTCTAATTTTGACATCCAATGCAAAATATAGCAATTACCGTCTTTTTTTTTTTTTTTACAGTGGAATACATATTAAAGGCTGCATTATGTATACAAATTCATGTACGTTTATCACAAATTAACAAAACTGTATACGTAAGTAAAATATAAAAACCTTAATCACTTACCAGAGCTTCACTTTCCAGACGAAAGAGCTTTTCTGTGTGCAGTAGTGGACTGACGCGCCGTTTGCGCAGCCTGAGAAAATATAGCCTGGAATATGCAAATGAGGAGGCGTGGCGACACGCAGCATCGCTTTCACAAAAGAATCGTTCACACTGTCAAGTTTTCCATTATTACATTAACAGATTTGTTTGCGCTGACGATTTTATTAAACGTATAAGCTTTAGAATATGTTTACAAATAAATGCATTGTTGCAGGTTTATTTTGCGAAACATATCCGGTTATGGAGTATGCTTCAAAGACGACATCTAGTGGCTGGTTATGGTACCTTACACTTATATTAAAGTTAGGCTTCCACTGGACTAGACACTAGACACTAGAATAGACACTCAACTTCATAAATGTAAGTGACAGTGAGGGACTCAGTGCAGTAAAACAGTTGAATTAACAGATTTTATATTCATCTATCTTCCACAGAAATGTTTTGATATCCTGTTTTCACATATTTTTCATAATGAATGGCTTCAGAATTTTGTAATATTTGATAAAGGATAAACATGTAACACAATTTAAAGTCATTCAACACTCACTTTGCCCATGTGAAAAAGTCATGACTCCACTCAGCCAGATGACCAAATCGAATTGGTAATCTCAGCTGACTGAAGTAGTCAGCACAAGATTTCTACAAGAATTCTACGCCATGATCAAATGAAATTCCAGAAGAAACGAGGAAAAAAAAATGTTGAAACTAACCACATAGGAAAGGGTTACGAAGCCATTTCTATGCTTTGGGACTGCACTACACCACAGTGAGAGCCAGTGTCTGTAAATGGAGAACATTCGAAACAGTGGTGAATCTTCCCAGGAAAGGTCAGTAGGCCAAAATGTGTCCAAGGTCACAGTGACGAATCATTCAAGAAGTCACAAAAGATCCCAGAAGGCCATTCCAAGAGCTGCAGGTCTTCTTAGCCTCAGCTACGGTCAGTGCTCATTATGCACAGCAAGAATGAGACTGAGTAAAAATAGCATTCATAGGGAGCGTAGAAACCCGTGCTGTCCAAAAGTAACGACAGTGTTCGTGTCACATTTGCAGAGAGAAATAATGTTTATGGACAGTCGGTCAAAAGGACTCTGGACGATGCATGTCCCACTGTGTCTGACATAAAGGAAAAAAACAGTGTTCCACAGTAAGAATGTAATACCCATAATCAGGGGTTAAATCAGAATCGGAGGGGGGGGTGACAGGTAGTGAGTGGGGATGGGGGTCCTGAGTGAGCCATTCTGTATATAAATAAATTAGTTATTATTTGTATTTATGATCAAAATATTAAGATACCGCATGTACATTTTTTGGCATGTTGTGTTACCACTTGAAAGCACCATAATATACACAAGAAAATATCTTTAATTGATATGGGTGTTGTACATATCGTGTGGTTAAATAACTTAACAACAATTCAAAATGGCTTATCACTACAAGTAAATTCTTAGTATTCAGTTGTGATGTGAAATTGCATTAAAACTTATTCACTGAGTTTTTGTTACACGTCTTACCTCTAGAAGAGTCTGGCAGTAAGTGAAAATTTAGCAGTAGTAAAGTAAACAAAACAAGTAAAAATAGAAAAACAAGGGTCACAAATCAAGGTGTTGTGTAAGAATATCTCAGCTAGGGCCCACCCCTTCATGCAGAAGAAAAACATTATTTTTAGTGCAAAACTGACCTTTCATTTAAACCTTTCACTTTAAGGCTTTTACTGAATGTTGGGACACTAAGCAAAGTGCCATTTGGACATAAGGAGGTAGGGCTGAGTTCCACCTGGATCTACTTATATTTAAACCCTACTTCATTTGAAAATGAGAGAGTAGCGTGATGGTGAGCTGATGCTTTGCTGCCTCAGGACCCGGAAGACTAGCTATTTTATTCAAGGAACCATGAATTCTGCACATTACCAGAGAAGTAGAATGTCTGTGATCTGAAGCTGAAGCATAACTGAGCTACATGCATTGTGGATACTGTGTCTGCACACCATGTTTGGTCTATGGCACTTCCTTATTTCATGGTCATGTATAGTGGTCACAGTGCAAAACCATCACATTTTTTTAAATAATTTGGGCTGTAGTGTTATTCTTGTCCCATTTTGTTAGTTATTATCTGCATTAAAAAAAAGGCAAAACATTTACGCAAAAAGCAACCTGAATATGCGTAGTGACCCTGTGCACCAACCTGTGCAGAATAACTGGGGTCACTTCCGTACTTCCTATGTGCTACTATTTTACCCTTCCCTGAAGAACATGAATCCTTTTCAGAAAACCATAGGTTCCTTCCTTATAAATACTAATATGTGTTGAGCTTGAAAGGAATGTGTGGTTTCTGATAGTCACCACTACGACTGGAGGGGATAACTGGAAGTATGAAATTTCCCCAAACCTCATTTGGTCAACGTAATTTATAATGTATTGTTGCACTTCATTCTTATCACTGCTGTGTCATTCCTTAGTGCTGAATGTAGGGCTGTGTGACCAGGTAAAAAATGTTATTACAATAAAAAAAAATTAACATCAGTCCATATTGACAAATTATCATGATGAATGTCAAATCATTATTTCTTTCCAGTTTAAAGACTGTCATTTTATATATTGACACTATTTATATATATTTACACACACACAGAACTTCAAGCAAAATTTATTTGAACATGATTTATTAATTTAAAGACAATGTGAATCTCATCCAGAATGTTCTGCTCACTACTGCACAGTGCTGCATGAGTGTGAAGGTGCTGCATGAGTGTGAAGGTGCTGCATGAGTGTGAAGGTGCTGCATGAGTGTGAAGGTGCTGCATGAGTGTGAAGGCCACTTGGATATGTGGCTGGAAGATGGATGGATAGAACATAAAATCAGTTTAAAATTAAATGTAAAAGAATAATGTTAATCTTCCCTTGCAATGAATATTTGCAGTAGAATAAACCAAATGCATTGTTTATGTTGTTTAAAACACAATTCTTAACTGAAGTATGACATATTCGTATTTATATATATTTACATATTCATATAGTAACCTCTTCAGATTCACGAGTAGGAGCAGAATATGACCATGAATGTGAAATTTGGCAAATAATACTTACCCCCCACCCCCCCCCCACACACACACACACACACACACCTTAATCCATAACAGTCAGTTAGCCTGAAGGATAATATAAAAACTGTATTTATAACCAATTCATAAACAAACATAACTGTATTTTACATTTTGCATGTTAAACTGCTTTGTCAATTCTTACATAGATATTTTAATATAATATACAAAACATCTACATTATGTCCCTGTATGTACAAATTTACCACAGCATGCACTGGGAGCACTACGTTTAAAAATGCTAAATTAAAAAGTTTAAAAGTTACTGTGAGAAAGCCAAGCTAACATGTGAAGGAAGCTGGTTACAGAGACAAAGATGCGTGGAGTAACCAAGGCAAGATTTTGAATATTAAAGACACAGTATACACTTACGCCAGTAAATATTATGTTTCAGTAATTATATATATATATACACACACACACACACAGTGGTACCTTAGTTCTCGAACTCATTAGAACTCGAATTTCTTAAAAGTCGAATCAACCACTTCAAAAAAAAAATTACCTATAGCTCAATTTGAATCTCAGAAGTCAAACTGTGAACGCCGACTTAAGATAACTTGTACGTGCGGGGAAATGAGTCACGCAGCACGTCTCTCAGCGGAAACAAAGGGTAAAGCTTCAGTCTCAGCCTCGCATTCGCTGTGATAGCACAGTGCATGTTTACACTAACTGAATACATATATTTAGACAGTAAAACTACATTTAGACAATGACAGACAGTAACAGTAATTATTATATAATAAAATACATTTTTTTAAAAAGATTTACTTTATTTCATTATTTTAATATTAATAATAAACCATTAATACATTTAATTATAATAATATTGTCCTGCCGAGTGGGGATGGAATGGAGACAAAGGCGCAGACGTCAGGGTATTGGGAAATATGGGGTTTAATTACAGGTAAGTCAGGCGAAACGCAGATGGACAATACAATGACCGGACTGGGAAAACAAACTGAAATGCGGACGAAATACAGAAGACTAATGACAACAACCAGAAACAGCTGATTCCACACGGGGTTAACGAGGGGAGTGGCACACGGAAGGAGCGGGCCATCGGGGCAGGACATATTGTTTGGACACATTTATTTTCTTTACAAATGACTGTTTTGATAAATGTGCTTAGATAAGATTAGTACAGTATATGCTCTTCTTGTTTTATCCTGTTCATATTGTGTTTAAATGCTTAAAAAATATATATATTTAGATGTAATTTTTTGGGGGCCGGGAACCAATTAATTGGTTTTCCATTATTTCTTATGGGGAAAATTCGATAACAACTCAAACTTTTTAGGATTCGATCCTTAGTTCTGAACGGATTAAATTCGAGTTCTGAGGTACCACTGTGTGTGTGTGTGTGTGTATGGTTTTATGTGACCTGAATCATTTGCAGTATTGTTTTTGGCTTACACGCCATATGTGAGTTTCTGTGATCTTTTGACAGGCTCCAAAAACATTCCTCTTTAATTATTCACCACCAACTCATGAATGATCAAAACTGTCAATGGAAAATGTTCAAATGGGAAGTCCTGTACCTGTAATTTTTTAATGTACACAAGACTGAAGCGAAAGCCAAACTCTCACAATACAAATGTAAATGTCTAATTTGAGATTAAGAGAAGAAGATGATAATGCTGTTGATTTCACATGGATTACACCATAACATTTGCTTTCGCTAACACAGTAAGTCATTCTAATACAGCAGTCCAGAAGGGAATGGTCGAAACACATGGACGGGTGTCCTGCTTTGTGTTGTGTTGAGGCTCAGTGTGTCACTTCTTGGATAATAGCACTGGTTTTGAGTTTTCTTGATTGATTACAGCTGCCACGTGTGACTGAGCCGAAGCGAGGCTTGCTCTTAACTCTCCACCCTGGCAGTAAAGTACCTAGAGTAGAGCTTGCTGTACATGGATTGGTTGTCCACCCTGATGATGTTTCTTAGACACTGCCAGAACCATGGCTCAGCAGAGGGGTTCCGGGGCCATTCCAGAACGGTCTTCCCGCAAAGCCTCCTCCTCAGGTGTAGGAACTGTGAGTGCTGCAACACTGGCTCCAGAAGCAGCAGCACGATCACATCCACATTTTCATCCAGCAGCCTCTGGTGGGCCAAGTAGATGGCCATCTTGAAAATACCACTCTGGACGTAGGCCTCTGTCAGAACAAAGATGGTCTTGCGGCTCTGCCGGATGCTCTGGGAAAGGCTGTCAATCACGGGGCTTCCAGGCGTCCAGTCCCGCTCCTCCAGGCAAATGGGCAGGGCTATCTCTCCACACTCCTCCAGCTGTATGCGAAGGTGATTGAGGACCCAGTCTGAGACGTGGGAGTCTTTTGTGTCGTATGTGATAAAAGCCTCATAGGAATTGCCACTGGACCCAAGGTAATGATAACCTTGAATCTTTGCTCTCCAGTAGTGAAGAATGTAGGAAGCATCCCAATAAAACAGATGCATCATGATAGCTATCACCATAAAGGAGAATACAAACGTATAACAAAGAAAGTAAATAAGAAATGCTTCACTGTTATTTACACATTGCTCGATGTCAAAGGTGACTACAGCCTTGCCCCTCAGTAGATCTGGCATTCTACAGGTGACATCCGTAGCTAAGTGGTTGATGTTAATGTCACCATTTTTCAACCACAGGATGAACTCTAATACATCGCAAGTACAACAAAAAGGATTGCCCTCCAGGTGCAACAAATTCAAATAATTGTTTGGTCCGGATAAGAAAGTGGACTGATTGATGACTGTAAGTTTATTGTGGCCAAGGTAAAGTTGCTGAAGACTTCTAGCATTTCTCAAAAATCCACCATAAAGCTGTGATATTTTATTATTATTGAGTCTAAGTATGCAAAGAGTATTTGTAATGGCTGAAATATTCCCCGATACATGAGTTAAGTGATTATAGCTTAAGTCTAGAATTGTTAGGTTTTTAAACCAAATCAGCTTATCCCACTCAAAAGTTTTAAGAGCATTATGTCTTAAATTGAGTTCAATGATTGTCTGTGGTAAGTTTTCATAGACTCCCAATGGTATCTTGTCTATCTTGTTGTAGGATAAGTCAAGTTTTGTCAAGTTTACAAGGTGTTTGAAAATTTCGAAATAGGAGTTGTCCCTGTCTTTCCACATTTTGTTCAGGGAGTTATCCTGGAATCGCAGCTCCTGCAGAGAGTTGCTGATCATCTTTTTGCTAGTTAAAGTGAAGATGTTATTACTGCTAAGATTAAGTATTTTCAACTCAGGCAGGTTCTGCATAAAGTTCAAATTGTGCGTCACTCCAGATATACTAAAATAATGGGGGTTATAGCTCAAATCTAATACTTTCAATTTTTTCATCTCCTTGAAGGCATTGTCATAGGCCAAGTCTATCTTATTGTGAGATAAGTCCAGATATGTCAGGTTTGGCAATGAACTGAACTCGGTTCCATTTAAAGCAGCTGTAAAGCCATTATTTGACAGGTTCAGACAGGATATATTGCTATAGCCTTCAAATTGCTTAGGGGAGATGAAGAAGATGTTGTTTGAGCTAAGGCTCAACACACGGCCAGAAGAATAACATTCAGGTTTCACAGGTAAGCGGTCCTCTTGATAATCCTCATCCTCTTGATAGTATGTCAGGGGTGCAGGCAGCTGAAAGTCATTAGATTCACTTCCTATGCCATACAATGCCTTTGTCTGTCCTGTAATCGGATAAAGCCTATTCTCTGACAAATATACCAGTTTTATGTTAGGAAATCTTGAAAACACACCAGGTTCTGTTTGAACAATGAAATTTGTCCCAAAGTCTAACAGAGAAAGATTTTTTAAATTATAAAGTGGTTTTAAATCTACGTTACGAATCTGTTTAAAAACATAACCTGCAATATGCAAATATTTAAGAGACACCAGCTTAGAAAAGTTATTTGAAAGATTGAGTGTTGAAGGGTATGCCATCCTGTTATAGTTAAAGTTTAGGTTCATTGTCTGTAGATGTGGTAGATAGTTCAAAAAGTTTCCATGAGCTATTTCATCTACTAAAAAATTGAAGGAGAGATGCAGCACACGAAGATTTGGTAAACATTCAAACCAAGAGCCTTTGAG
The DNA here is from genome assembly GCF_048594095.1 of Paramormyrops kingsleyae. Classification (NCBI taxonomy): domain Eukaryota; kingdom Metazoa; phylum Chordata; class Actinopteri; order Osteoglossiformes; family Mormyridae; genus Paramormyrops; species Paramormyrops kingsleyae. The sequence continues at coordinate 17,478,179 of NC_132812.1, forward strand.
AGAGTGCAGTGAATTTCCTGAAAGTTGCAGTATTTTCAAGGCTGAAAGATTTCTAAATGCCCAAGAATGAATGTCGATGGATCCATTTGGACAGGGAATGCATGGATAAGGTGAATTGTAGCATCTAGGACAGTTTCCTTGCAAATAGAGTTCTTTTAGTTTTGTCAATCCGCTAAAATCATTTTCCAAGATGTGCTGTATTTTATTAGAACTCAAATGTAATACTACTACTGAGTCTGATATTTTGCGTGGGACATTTGTTATGTTATTAAAAGATAAGTTCAGAAATTTTAACTTAGGTAAGTCCCAAAAGCTGTCATTTTGGATATAAAAGTTTTTTTTACAAGGCATCCAGTAATAACAGTTTTTTGAGAGGTCTATGTATGTTATATTTTTCACCGCAGAGAAGGTGTACTGAGTGACTTTAGTTATCTTATTCCTTGTCAAGTAAAGAGTTCGCAAACTGGGTGGGAGGTTTTCTGGAACATCTTGAAGGCAATTTCCATCCAATTTCAAGTAATTTAAGTTGGTCATGTTCTGGAAGATCCCTTTAGGAATTTGAACTTCCTGTTTCATGTTGAGCCACCCAGCATAAAGCTTCTTCAGTTTGTGCAAATCATGGAAGTCACTGATGGAAATGTTTTTTATATGGTTTTCAGAAAGGTAGAGGATTGTTGCATTTCTGCTTATCTCACTGGGTACTTCTTTCAGCCTGCGCTTCTCACAGTGAAAAATAACATCTGTTTTTATCTCGGAGACATCACATGGATTAGTTCTGGAGATCCAGCCTGGTCTCACAGCCTCAGTCAGAAAGAAACCAAGTGCAAAGAGCCAGAGTTTGAACCACTTTAGGAAAAGAGCCTGCAAACAAAAACAGTTACTTCAATAGTTATAGTACACACTCTACAAAGGCTTGACTGCTAGTTGTAGCCCAAGATTTCTCCATCATGGGCAGGCATAGTGCAGGCAGAAAGAAGGTGATAATCCATGGTGCAGCTCGGACGAAAGAGGGGTTTGACAAAAACAAAACACAAATGGTCAGTCAGGAAAAATGGATCACGAGGGGTAAAAATTAAAACAAGTACCACAAAAATCTAACTAAAATACTCACAAAGAAAACAAACACTAATCAGGGAACTGGCCACAAAACTGGGAGCAGGGGGGTGTTCCACAATGCAAGATTAAGGGAAAGTCTGACTTATTTCGACAAATATCAATATGTCTTAAATGAATCCCCGCTGAGCTACCATGGTAACTTAGGCGAGTGAACAAGTCTGCGAGTTTATTACCTACAGTGCGTTTTTCTGTTTTAAGTGACGTTTTCGTTTGAGTTAGCGGGAGGGTGAGTCTTGTATATATGTATATTAAAAAAATGAAACCCTGTAGTCAATGCTGTGAGTAACAGTAATACGAGGAAGCAGAGAGTAAAAACCATCTTTTCTGAAATAATCCTCTGCGTGATACGTCCATAATATGGAGAACAGAGCTGAGATTGCAATATAATCAATATAATAAAGCCTAAACAATCACGTCTCAGCATTCCAATTAATTCCAAAATAACTAAAATAAAAGCGTACCCATATTACAAAGGTCAAACATGAAATGTGCTGACTGAAATTGAAAAAAAAATCTGTTAAAAGAATATGAACAAGAAGATATTTTTATATTTTGTTTAGTCACAGTCTACTTTGAAAGTTTATTACTAAAAAGTAAAGACAAGATACGGTTATTTGTGCAGAACATTTCACACGGATGCGATTTAAAGTATTTTATGGAAATCAAATAATACAGAATAGCATTATACAGTAAGAATGACACTTGAACTCAACTCAGAAGGTTCCCCAGTGGCTATGGGGATCGAACCACTGTACCACCGTACCATGGTACTGGGCACTTGTAACATTTAAATAACCTACGCATTTAGTCTGCCTGCAATTCTTTGCCAAGCCAACTCCCTGGCTTTATTTATGGCCACCATATTGCCTTTTTTTAGCGATTACATCCTTGTATTCTTCATACAGCTCTATCAGCAGTGCTTGTTCTGCGGCAGAAACAACGCTCCCGTTTTACACGCTTTCCGACTCATTTGATCGATCTATCGTTCATTCATTCATCTGGGCTTCTTAAATATCTCGGGTGTGCGCACTAAGTGAGACTATGCAAGTCTGTCTTGTATCAGCCTTGATTAGTTAAAGCTGAACTGCGTTAGTGGAATGAAATGAGGCTAAGTTTAGAGATGGAGGTAGTTTAGGTCTGACTTTTCGGGAAAGTTTGGCTTTCTTTAGCTACTTTCATGGAATACCCCCCAGGACTGGGAGACAAAGAAAAGCAACAACAGGCAGTAACATGTACAATGACTAACTGGGGAAATTAACAAAGGTAGGCACTTAAATACACTGATAACGAGGACTAACAAAAGCATCAACCAATCAACAAAGCTATGGAACAATAAGTCACAGGTGAAATAACTTACAATCAACAAGAGCAGGAACTAGGGTACATTAACAAACACTAGGAACAAGTAGAAGCAGAAGATAATAAAGCAGAGCACAAGGAGCCAAGTTTGCACCCACGAGTAGAGGGGTGTCAGCTTCTGAGCTACTCACCCAACCCACTGGCAGTGGGGGGAGCAGGGAAACACATTAGGGACCAGGGGCGACAAGACAGAGGAAACAGGGTGGCCAGCAACACCTGCTGGCCAGACCGGGGAGACACATGGGACAGGGCCAGAAGGGCACCGACTCTGACATTCTCTTCATTTCATAAATCACACATTATACATTAATGCATTTCTATGTATTAATTTTCACAGTTATCACTCTTATGCTTCCTAAATTCTTACTATCTGTTCCTCTTTTACTCTAGTCTCATGTATTATTTAGCTGTTTTAATTCAAAAGCCGTTAACTATCGCTATCATGTTTTATGTTTCTTTTTCAGGGCTTGCGAAATATCTATATTCCTAGAAGCCCTTCGGACAGGCATTCTTCAGATTTAGGTAGCCCAAAATTAATTCTGGCTAAAAAGGACCATTTTTAAGTGCATCTATATACAAGAAAGCAATAAAAAAAAACATTTAAAAACTCAACATGGAAACATGGAAACATGTTCTAAAGGTCATTGCTATCCTTTCACTTTAGGCAAACGTGTTACTAACAGGACAGAAGCAAAATGAACTGGTCACCAGCAGCATCCCTGGGACACAGCAGGCTGTCAGCATCACAGACATCAAGAGAAGAAAGCAAAGAGAAACTACTCCTCAGATGCATGCATCAGGGATATATTGATCAATAATTTGCCTTTAAACATATTCAGTTATGTGTGATCAAACGACATTTATTGTGATAACAACAACAACAACAGGCAGAGCACAATAACATTAAAGGGGCAGTTCACCCCAAAGTAAAAAAAAAAAAAACACATATTTTTCGAATAGGCTGTATCCATCTAGATTATTGTTTTGAGGGTTGCCTAGTTTTGGAGATATTAGCCAGAGAAATACCAGCCTTCACTCGAATATAAATGGGACTGATGCCATTCTTTCTGTGGTGATTAAAGCGGCAAAAAAATGCATTTGAAAAATTCAGCAGCAGTGCCTCTTACTGGAAATTATGACCCGATTATTCAAGATAATCCATAGACATTGTAGTGAGCAGTTTCATGTAGGAACTATTTTTTTTTCTACTGAACTCCACACACCACCCGTAGCACTGCTCAGAAATTAACACCGGGCCTCATGTGCATTGTGATCAGGTGTTAACATCGATGGCGTCCTCCTTGGCTGAGCTCTAACGTTAGCTAGCTCAGTGGTGCCAGTTAACGTGCTAGCTAGCAGTATTAGTTAGCATCAGTTACCAAAAATAACAAATAGCAAGAATACTATCATAGAAGACGATATTTATCCACTAACACGCCACTCACCTATATCACTTCTGTACAGTTTCAGTTGTGTCATTGTGGATCTTTAATATAACCAACCTCTCTGTTTGACCTAGGCTGGGGTGTCGGGAAAGGCCTTCCAGCATCTACAATCATCTGCTGCTACAAACTCCATCTGATTATACAGAAACATGCATTCATTTGGCTATCTTATAATAATAGTTTTTATAATCTCTTGTGCATTCACCACCCAGTTTCACCTCTGTTTAGTATTTGATTTGGACCACGAAAAGAGGAGGATGGAACCATTGGACCCATTTGTTTTGTGTTTATTGATTGTAGTAATTTATTTCAATAGGAAGTCCTTTTTTTGGAGGTTTTTTTTGGGGAGGGGCTCCTTAATTGTGTTACAAGGGAAAGGAAGAAATAAAAACTGCAAACTACATTATTTCGGATCTCCTCTTCTGCTTCTATCCACCGTCCATAACCAACAGTCATAATAGCTTGATACTTCTATCTCACAAAGCAGCACAGGGCTATCATTGATGTGCATATTTGATCACATTGTTAGGGCCACCACAGGGCTATCATTGATGTGTATATCTGATCACATTGTTAGGGCCACCAGCCCTGGCACTAGATTTTGGCAGATAGTTGATATTATCAATAAATGCAATATTTTTCCTTATAACTATATTGATATAATCAAAAATGTGTGTTTTCATTGTTAGTTGCAAATTATTCTGTTTTCACCAGGTCAGACTGTGTTATCAGATTAAAAACCAAACACATGAAAAATCCTTTTTTCCTGCAGTTCTGTGATAAGCACACCCCGCCAAAAAGATGGACCACATCGCATATCCACTGTGCGCACAGCTAAACCCCAGCTTGTGTTTCTTGTTAATAATGCACAGTAAATTCAGCTGTGTCTGTAGATATTTAACAGAATACACAGTATATAGAGTATATGTAATGATTCATCAACATTATTCTTAGAATAATTTAATTGTATTTGACTACTCACTCAGCCATTGTTATATTAATTATTAAATCTCAACTAATGAGTTGCTGAAATGTTACAAATGCTCTGTATGCCCTCTGTCCAAATAAGGTGTTACTGAAAAGAATGGGTTTATTGTGTCTTGAGTAGTTTTTGCCTTTGTATCATGAGTTGTAAACACATAAAAAGGGCTTTCATGTGCTACACCTGCATTCAATTGTACAGTGTTCTGTACAGTGCCATAGAAATTGACATTTTACGTACACACGTGAACCAAATATTGGACATCGTAAGCTGTATTGCACTGTTTTAAGGACATTTTTAACAAAAAATATTACCCATGTATTGCTTCTAAGTGGAAATGCAAAATAGGCTGTCTAAACGTTCATTCATTCATCAGTCATTCATTCATGATCACGTGTTTAGTATGGATAATCACGATATTTCTTGTGGCAGTAATCGATAATGTAAATTCAGATATCAGCCTAACACTACTGTATCTGGTGCTATATTCTGCGCAGTGATGTGGTTTGTGTGTGACATTTGATGAAACGAAGAGGTACAAATTGGGCACCATCCTAAAATATGCCATAAAATGCTGCACATGCTCAGTCATGCAAGGTACAAAACGGGCGTGCGGAATAGAAACGTCCACTTGTTTGTTCGTTCGTTCATTCATTTGCTCGCTCACTCACTCACTCTCCCACTATAAAGTGCTACATAGTACACTCACTAGTGAATAAGGGCAGACAGCAGTTGATGCATTTCAGCCACTAGGGGGTTGTTATGCTGCTGCGTAATTGTGTGCTGGATAAAGGTAATTGATATCTGTGTTGCATAAACAAATGCCAGACCATGGGCACCAAAGTTGATATTTTTGGATAAGTACACCTTGTGACTGACATGTCTTTACAAAATTGAAATAAAAATAAAACTTTACAGCATTTGACTGTACTGTATCCACCTATAAAGGCATGGTGGGGGCTGCAGATGTAACTATGGTATTTTATACTAATCTTCACAAAGCTTTCTGTAAACCTTTTCATGTTTTCCAGAGGTAATCCATTCAACCACCTTTAAGGGCAGCACACGACAATTTTAAAAATATTTTGAAAACAGATCCTTAGGCTTGGTCAGGCCTGCATATTCTTGACAATACATTTCAAAACTGGGAAGAAAATTCAAAGATCGTGAAATTATTTTTTTGGGAAGATCACCCACCCATAGTTCCTACCAGAAAACTGGGTCATGATGTCTGTTAGGAGACATTGCTGTTCAATTTTTCAAATCACTTCCTAGTTTACAAACCGTCATCATGATCAACAACTCGTTCATTCGGTAGTCAGCTTTTTTCTCAAAATAACTAGTCAAAATAACAGAAAAGTTGAATAAAGGAGGAAGTTTTATTTTACTTTATAATTTCTGACAGTCTATAGGGTAGGGTAAATTTTGGTAGCCCGACAGGAAAACTTGATTGTCCCAGGATATCAGGCTAATGATTTTATGAGCCCTGATTTTTTGATGCAGTATAATGCCCAGCCATTGCAGATAACCATTTTCCACCTATTTTCTGTAATCAGTTGTCTTATTCAGGTTTGCAGGGGGTCGGGAGCCTATCCTGGAAGCTAAGGGTATAAGGCAGGTAATAGCCCAGCCTGGGGCATCAACACATTGCAGGTACCTTGTAATGAGTTTTTATATTATCCAAACTTAGCTTAGATGCATCATATTAATATTAAATATGATTAAAGACACTGTAATTTGCACGGCACTTTTTAATACACAAAACAGATGAGCACCCCCTGTTGGCCTAAAAAAATTACTTTCAACACTGAAATGCTTTCTCTAGAGTTGCCATAAACATCTAGACAGTACTAAAGGGCTGAATCTAGAAAAATTCCCTAGATTTCCCATTCGGATTGAATATGGTGGCTCATCAATAGAAAAGAAAAACTCCTTGTATACTCCAAGCTCCGTAACAACAGCACAACAACCCTCCTTCACCTAAGTCCATTTGTGAAATGCAAATTCAAATTCTAGCAATGCAGCAAAAACTCAGTCATTTTGTGAAGCAAACATGTAATGCATATTATGTGATAAAATGCCTTTTTTGCCATTAACTGTTGTTTGACATCTATGCAGTACTGATAATTGTAAATACAGTTAAACTGACGTAAACAAGGAAGTTCATAACAATCAGTCAAAAAGATCTCACATATTAATACAGCTAGTCAGACAACAGTGCAGACTTACCATTTTAATGTTATCAGATGTCATCTTTTAAAGCACAAAGACAGCATGTAAAGCAAAGTAACTTCATGTGTCTGTAGATTCTCACAATCCAGCAGCAAACTTCTGCTTGTGGCTATTTCTACATTGACTCTTAACCCTTTGGGGTCATGTTTTTATGGGGAGGAACTATTCATTTTGAAGTTTTCACTTCGTTAAAACGTTTTAATAAGGACATTTTTTGCACAAGAAATTTTGTGCACATCTATTGACAAAACGAGTAATTACGTTTACATATACATACAAATCAGCTACTGTTCCTATTTAAACAATATTATGTTCAGATGAAGAAAACCCCCACAGCTCACAGTCCAAAATATGCTTTTCATTAATCTCATATAAAACTGGAATGCAGATGTTCTCCATGACTTCTTTGTGCTAAACCCAATGCATATTTATAAGCAAGAAAATAGCAGATATATACCAGATACCAGATATAGTTATATGCAGTTCTGTTTGTCCCATGGCCACATGGTTTTATGAGGAAGTTTAGACGGTTCACTTCTCCATTTGGGGTTTAGCAGCACAGCCCTCACTAAATACTCTTTTAAGGTTACAGTTTCAAAATAAATGAGAAAAAACAGAGCACTTTACCATTTTCAGATAAACTGCAATGTATAATATAAAACAAACAAATAATTAATTTACAATGATAGGAGAGACAATACAAGAGCAACATATTAAAAAGTCATAACTAATTTAGTTAATATAAATTGCATGTTTCAGTGATGTGAATTTTAATGTGGGCCTTGAAAAAATCCCATAACATTTGCCCAGTATCTGTTTGCTGAATGACATTTCTAGCAGGCATGCTCAGCTGGCAGATTCTTACCTACCCTGTCTGCTACCCAAATAGATCTGCTGACTGTCCCTCCAGCAGTTTTCAAAGCCGATGTCACTCAAAGTTCCAAGATTTTTATATCAATACATCTCTTTTGAAATAATTGGCTGATGAGAAACTTGCAGCTGCATCTGTTTTTATGAAATGTTTGGTTAACAGCAGGTGTGTCAGACCCTGCCAGAGGCCTGTTTGCTAGGTTATATTTCATCTGGGGAAGGAAGGATATCATGAAAAACTAACAGCATGCTGAATATGTATGTCAGAGGTGGCCAATCTTATCCGCTGGTGTGTATGCAAGTTTTTGGGGTAACCTTTAGGTCAGCTGTTCAAACCCAGGTGTGAGGACTCCTCAGCCAATCAGTCCTCTAATTAGTAATATAATTAGGCAGCTGCAGCGAAAACCTGTACACACAGCGACCCGTTGCAGATAAGATTGGCCACCCCTGATGTATGTAGTCCTTATTCTGGTCTTCTGTCAGGAAATGTTGGTCCAGTCAGGCCATAGTGACCTGAAGTCTGTGCAAGACATGGAGTAGGTTACAGCAATGACACTGTGCTAATCCATCTGTCACAAGGCAGTTTATTGTGCATCTGTACAGTACCAAATTAACAGGTGCTTGACAGAATTCCATGGGTTTTACCAGGTGAATCGATGGGAGGTTCAGGAAGGAAATATAAACATTGCACTGACAAAACTTGGTCTATAACAAAACCCTAATGATGAACCTTCATAAAGAATCAAACTCAGTACCACTGAGCTGCAATCTTCTAGACCTTTCTGTTTCTAGAATCAAACTCAGTGTCATCGAGCTGCAATCTTGTAGACCTTTTTCTAGAGCTCAGAGCACCAAATCTGAAACCACATCACTAAATACACACCATGTACAGATACAAATTCTTCACTGCTGCCTTTTTATACACTAAATCAAATTGCCAGCCATTCACATTTAATACTTATTCCTTTCATTATTATTAGCTCAGTGTTCTTTAACATTCATTCAGCAGAATGGAATGTGGTGCCTTCAGTGTCCAGTTCTTTCTCCCTGCATCCATTTAATTTGAATAAAGCATGATGATTAATCCTAATGCTCCATGACCACACATGCTTCCAGCAATTGAATTCATGACTCAATCTATGACTGAAATGCAAACTGGAAAGGTACCCAGCCTTTCCTGTCATACAGATTAGATAGATACATACAGGGATGTCATTAGCAGCTCCATCTAAAGGGTCTCCTGGAATAATTTGCTGTATTGTTGGCGGCCATCCGTGGCCATTGCACTCCTGAGACAAAACCAAAAGTATTGCTGGGCTTGGGGGTTCTTAGGCCACTCCAGCACAGACCTCCTGTAAAGTCTCCTGCGCAACCTCAGGTACTTGGATTGTCGTGGAGGGTCCTCCAGGAAAATCAGAACAATGACATCAGCCTTTTCATCCATCAAGCGCTGATGTGCTATGTAGAAGGCAGTTTTGAAGTTTCCACTTCGTAAAAACTTTTTCGTAAGGACAAACACTGTCCTTTTACTCTCCTGGATGCTCTGAGAGAGGCTGTCAATCAGAGGGTATCCTGGTATCCAGTCTCTCTCCTCCAAGCACAGGTGTAGACCAGGATCTCCTCGTTCCTCCAGGTTGACCCGCATCTCATGCAGCACCCAATCAGAAACAGCTGGATCCTTCACATCGTATACTATAAAGGCATCGTAGATTGCACTTTGAGAAGACAGGGGCTTATAGCGCTTCAGCTTGGCTATGCAGAAGTGGTAGATGTACCACACATCCCAGAGGAAGAGTTGGCTAGAGATGGAGAGTGTGAGAATGCCAAGGATCAGAGAGGTCTGTATGATGTAGAGAGTGATGGAAAGAGAGTTGTGCTGACAGGTCTCCAGGTCCAGGAAAAGGACACTTTGGCCCACTTGAGCACTGGGAGCTGCACAGGTGACGTCTGTCGCCAGCCTTGGGATATTCACTGTTGTGCGGTTAACCCACATAACAAACCAAATTGCACTGCAAGTGCACATAAACTTGTTTCCATGTAGGAGCAAAGTTTGCAGGTTATTGGCAACATTTTCTGGGAAGCTGGTTTGTTCGATATATTGAATTTGATTGAAACTGAGATCCAGATATTTCAGACTAAATGCATCCTTCAGAAAATGTGGAGTTAGGGCCGATATTTTATTCCGTTGTAGGATTAGTTTTTCAATGCTTTGGGTGCAGTTGGAAAGTTCATTGGGAACATCTTCCAGCAAGTTCCCACTGAGATCTAAGACTTTCAGTCTATTAAGCAGCTTAAGCATCTCCCATTTGAATGTGTTCAGCTTGTTGTTTTTCAGGTAAAACTGAGAGAGAGATTTTGGCAAACCCTGAAAAACAAGTGGAGGGATGAAATTTAAATTATTTTGGGAGATGTCCAGACTGGTCAGCTTTTTTAATTTTTTAAAATAGTTCACATATCTTGTGTCTCCATCTCTCCATAACATATCCAGTCGGTTGCCCTTAAATTCAAGTCGCTCAATAGAATTGCTCTCCATCTCTGTGTTTGTCGAAGTAGAAATTTTATTGTGGTTCATCAACAATATTTTTAGCTTTGATAAATGTCCTGTAAAATTTAACATGTGTGTCAGACCTTCAGAGTCAAAGTAATGATTATTGTAGCTAATGTCTAATATAGCTAAATTTTTCAGTTCTTGGAATGCTGTAGAATACAGCAAATCCAAGCGATTGTATGAAAAGTCTAGATACTGTAAATTAGTCAGATAGGTAAATTCAGAGCCATTTAAACTCTGGCTCATAGCATTTCCTGAGAGATTAAGGCATCTGAGCTCCTTGAGGTTCAGGAACTGAGGGTCTAGAAAGAAGATGTTGTTCCGACTGATATCAAGCGTTTTTCCAAACTTACTGCATTGCTTTTTGGTAATTGAATTCAATGAGCCAGCTTCTTTGTCTTTATCTCTGCAGCTGCGTGCATATTCGTCATACCTAAAATAGTGTATTTCTCTCACTTCCCCGTTGTAATAGGGTGCTGAACTTGCCATTGGTGATACAGATAAAGACACAGCTCTTGAGGATGCAAAGACGGTTCCTTCGGAGGGTGAAGATGGGGTGGATATTTTGTTGTCAGAGAGGTTAATTATTTTTAAACGTTTTAGTTCTTTTAAAATGCTGAGGTTGGCAATTTTAATGAAGTTGGTTCCAAGGTCAATGATTTCAAGATTTTTGAGATGGATTAATGGATCGATGTCTTCTCTTCTCAGCTCCTGGAAAACAAACCCTCTGATCCTGAGTGTTCTGAGTGATGTTAAATTTGAAAATGATTCGCTGAGGATAAGAGAATTTGGATATTTCTGCAGCTCATAGTTAAAGGAAAGGTCCAACTCTTCAAGCTTTGGCAAATATGAGGGAAAGGTGGCATCTGTTATATGCTTTGCCAAAAAGTTGCTTGATAAGTCCAATTCTTGAAGGCTCTCTATGCCTTGAAACCAGTGTGGCACCACTGATCGTAGAGAATTACTGTGAAGACGTAGTATCTTCAATTTCTTTAAATTTCGAAAGGCATTTTCATCAATGCTGAGAGGAGCGTAGTCAGGACACGGAACACAAGGGAAAGGTGCATTATAACAACGAGGGCAGTTCCCACTTAGATCAAGGACCTCCAGTTTGATGAGATTTAGAAAATCCTCCCCAGTTACACTTTTTATATTATTATTATAAAGATACAGCTCTTTTAGACTTGAAGGTAATTTGTGTGGGATATGAGACAGGTTATTGGATTTAAGAGACAGCAAAGTCAAATTCCTTAGTTGGATGAAAGCATCCTCATCAATATAGTATGAGGTGTTACATGGATTACGATAGTAACAATTCTGGCCAAAATAGAGAACTTCTATGTTGCTCAATTCTGAAAGGTTCTCTCTGAAAATAGAGTAGATGCTGTTTACTTCAAGACTAAGCAGAGTCAGACTAGGAGGAAGACCTGTGGGTATACTAGACAGCTGGTTCCCATCCAAATAGAGTGACTTCAGATTCTTCAAATGCCAAAAGCTCCCATTCTTAATGGTCACGCTCTGGGAGCACACATGGTCCTTGGGGCCGACTTTTACAGGGACACAGTTGCAGCGCATGTCGATCTCTGTGAGGTTCTCCAACCCCTGGAACGTGCTCTCCTGGATGAGAGAGATGTGATTGATCGTCAGAGTAAGGTTGGTTGTGTTCCTTGGGATATGTTTTGGAACATCTTTTAAGTCCCGCTTTGTGCAATCCACGGTGACTGTGCTCCTGTTTGGTTTCTGGCTGACTTCACACGGAAGGCTTTTGGGGTACCAAGTAGCAGAGACTAATATGTAGTAACAAAAGAGGATGAGGACTGTAGTTCTCCCACAACGAGGCACACAATCCATCATCTGCAATAAAATTATTATCAGTTATACACATCATAGCAGAGCCTTTTCTGAATTCAGCCTCTCCAGATTACGTTTAACAGCAAGGGCTATTAATCTTCCCAACATCTACAGCTGTAAAGATTTGAGTCTACTACAGTTATTCTACAGAAGATCTGCATATACTTATTGTTACAACATTGCAACCATTCATTAAATAAAAAACAACACATCAGTACCCAACCAGATTTTTTTTTGTTTTAAAACAAAATCTAGAACAATTGATTTGAGAATAACAATCCAAAAGCACTGACAGTAGACAGCTGCTCTGCCCAAATCACATTGAAAAAACATATATCAAAAAATGCAAAAATGTACTATGGAATGTTCTTTTCATTACATATTATAGATTTTATACCAATATACAAAAATTACTCACCGCTATATTTAATTGAAAGGAACAAATCCACACAGTTGATTTTATGTTGTTAACTTTCAGTATGAAAATGAAACCTGAGGGGCATTCCCCCACATCAAGACAACATGTGAAAAGAGTTTATATATAGGCGAACTTCCTCATTGCTGCACAGCTTTGCAAACCACAGGTTTAAGTCCTGCCCTAAAATACAAGCTAAATCAATTAGTTTGAGTGTGTGTCCTGTAAAGGGCTCCTGGCATCCTGTCCAGGGCATACTTATGCTTTGTGTCATAAGATGCTAAAGATAACATCTTATCTGCCTTCCTCTACCCTGTCTTGCTCCTGTTTGGCCAGCAGATGTCACTGCTGGCCATCCTGTGTCCTCCTTGTGTAGTTCACTTAACAGCTGGTTTCTATACTTTGTAATTAGTTAATCATCATCATGTACAGCTGTTCCTTGTGTAGCCCCGCTAGTCATGTACAGTTGTTCCTGCCTGTGTGTAGTGCATCAGTCCGGTCTTTGCTACGTGTCTGATAGTGTCTGTAAGCACTGCCAAGTTCCCCTGGAAATAAAGCTTCTCTCCGTTTTACCCAATGGCTGTGTCTGGGATCTCTCTCCTTCATGACACGATAGGATAACCAGACTCATCCGATGACCCAGCAGCCTTACCTTTCACTCTGGTCTCAAAGTCTCCATGCATCCAGAGGATCACATCCTAGATGTCCCTAAACCCTAGAGGGCCTTGAGTTCCCCAGTGTTCATCCTCTTCTCCAAGACAAAGACATCACTCACCCCTCAGATCTTCATGGTGGATTTCCTTGCACTCCTGGAGTCACCCCATTACCTGATGATGGACCAGCGGTGTAAACATTACCTCAAGCCTTCACTCTACTCAAGGGAATAGGGAGTAGTTTGGTGGACCTCTCTCCCACTTCTCCCACTTCCAACCCCCTATAGGTGATAGTGTTAAGGAATGTCCTGCTGGAGGTGCAGTGACTAAGCACTATATCCCCGACAGAGTGTGGCATGTTGCCTGATAAGTTTACACTCCCCACACACACCCAGAAGATCCTGCTCATCTGACAATTGCACAGCTGCTCCGATGCCAACGTCTGACATCCACGGCTGCCTCGATGCCAGAGGCTGACACGTCCGCCGCTGCTCCAACCCCAGCGTCTGACATATCACCTGCATACCATGATGACCCTTGTCTGACATCTCTGCTATAGGACCACTAGTTGCTGTCTTACAGTTGCTGTATTAGATGCACTTGTTTCCCGAGTTGCCCCACCAGTGCCTCCAGAGCCTATCTTGCCAGACTCTGTAACTCCAGAGCCCACCTCACTGGTTGTCTCCCAAGTACTCGCTCCATTGCTCACTTTCCAGCACCAATCCTGGCCTCGGAGAGGCTGCTGCCACAGCATCCACAGTGCAACTTCCAGGCCCCGAGGAGGCTGCATTGCCCCAGTCTCCAGTACCTGCAGCATGAGTTGCTTCACCCGAATCTCCTCCAACTGTCCAGCCAGCCACATTGCCCGAGTCTCCAGTGCCTGTTCTGCAGTTGCCTCACCAGAGTCTCCAGGGCCTGTTATGCCAAGGCACATTGCCCAAGTCTTCAACACTTGTCCCGCCAGCCGATTTGCCTGAGTCTCAAGCGCCTGCTCCACCAGCTGCATCACCCAAATCTCCAGCACCTATCCCGCCAGCCACATTGCCCGAGTCTCCAGCACCTATCCCGCCAGCCACATTGCCCGAGTCTCCAGCACCTATCCCGCCAGCCACATTGCCCGAGTCTCCAGCACCTATCCCGCCAGCCACATTGCCCGAGTCTCCAGCACCTATCCCGCCAGCCACATTGCCCGAGTCTCCAGCACCTATCCCGCCAGCCACATTGCCCGAGTCTCCAGCGCCTGTTTCGGCAGCCGCACCACATAACTCTCCAGCACCTATCCCGCCAGCCACATTGCCCGAGTCTCCAGTGCCTGTTCTGCAGCTGCTTCGTCCACATTACCCAGCTATCATGGTACTCCCCGTGTCCCTGAGGATAACCGCTAGGCTTCCCACTACCTTGTTTTGCTTCAAACTGTCTGTCTGGAGTCCTGGTCCTGTCCTCTATGTTAATGTCTTGTTAATGTCTCATGTCCTGTTTCCCTGGTCCCCAGTCCCCCGTGCCTGATCCTGTCTGGTGTCCTGTTTCCCTGGTTCCATGTTGCATATCTTCTGTCCTCCTTGTGTTGTCTTCCCAGCTGGTTTCTCTCCTTTGTAATTAGTCAGTCGTCATCATCCACACCTGTTCCTTGTGTCATGTGTATATGTTCCTGCTTGTGTCTAATGCGTCAGTCCAATCATTGTTAGGTGTCAGTGTCATTTTACCCAATGACTGCATCTAGATTTTCCCTTCTTCATGACACGATATAGAATATGCTCCAGGCTCCACAAAACCCTGTCTAGGATAAGCGAAAGTCAAAGATGGATGGAAAACATTTTTAAGTATTTGGCTGTAGAACACTTTATTAATAACTTACAGAAGAATAGTTAAAATGTTATAAAATGCTGGGCCTTTTTGTCATTTCATGTTAATCCATTTTTGAAATTTTCCTTTCTTAGTGAAGAACATGGCAGTAACCAGTACCATCTGCCTTTATGCCAAGAGTTAGAAACATGCTTTGATTGAATCAGTTTTGTTTTTCAATAAATGAAAGCAAAACTGTGATGGTAGAGTAGGTTAGTAATTTCCACATGCCCAATCATGCAGATAGATAGATAGATGTTTATTGTAATTGTAATTGTAAGACTATGGCTCCCTCTTTTTCTTCTTTATATTGAAATATCAATATGGATGTAACATTTAAGCAGCACACAATTTACATGCATGCCTGCATGCATCCATCCATTCATTTTGTTTACCCACTTGTCCAATACAGGCTTGTAGGTGTCCAGAGCCGGCTGTAACAGTAAATGCATTCATTGTGTATCATTCCTTATGTTATTTTCAGTTCGGTTTGCACAATGAAATGAATGAATACTTTTATTGACATGGGCAGCCCAACACATTATGCTAATTGTGCTGTGAGCTGGTTACGACTAATGCTGGTAATAGTCGGTCATGCTCAGTGGTTAGGAAACATTTTAGTTTCCCAATAAGTAACACCATCACTGAGGGAGAGTAGTTGATAAGAGCAAGGGCTCTATTTTGATGATCTAACGTAAATCATAAAGCAGAGGCACATCAGCGATGTGTTTATCTGGCAAAACAGATCGTTTTCCGGCAGAGGAAATGGACCTAATCGAGCGCAAAATGAAACTGCACGAACATATCATTTATGGGAGGACCATTGTTTCACCTAAGCCTTTTGAACTGAAGCAGGTGTGGGATGAGGTACTGTAGCAGCAAGCGTGTCTTCAGTTTCTGGCATCACCAGATCATCAGCTCAGTGCCGAAAGCGGTATTATGATGTCAGAAGACCTGGAAAACAGAAGCTCGCTGCTCAACCTGGTGTCTTTAAATAACCATGTGTGTTGAATGGTCAAATAGCCTGAATCGCAACATACCGACAACGTACCCAGTCACCCCTCATTTAAAAAAACACCATGCCTACGAGCGGGAAACACACGCAAAATCATTTGTCATTTTGACAATGTGCGTGCTTGGAGTGAAAATAAGGAATGTGCTCATATGAAACTAGCAAAACTACTTTGCGTTTTGCTTTCCTCCAGTGCAAAATAGGGTCCCAATATGTCTCCCCGTGCCATTTAAAGCACTTTTGCTGAGAAATTCAGACCATGTTAAAAAACACTGGCTATAGGGGTGTTTATTGCTACAGATAAGCGGCCATACTTGGTTGTGTAGAACACGGAATTTAGTTCATTAGGATTGTTACACATCATTTTTGTTTTGTTTTTACAGTTTTTTGCTTTGGTACATTTCTCAAATCATCCCTAACATCTGCAAAACAGTAAATCATTTCTCAAAACAATTCATACAAACAGCAACAGAAAATAGATTACCTGTGAAAATCTGTAACTTTCTCAAAATCCTTAGTTTATCCCTCAAAAGTAGATATTTGTCAATGAACTTGTCCATGCACCAGAATGATACGTCATTGTGTCATTGTTCATGAAAAATATGGTCAAAATTGTCAATATAACAGTGCACTTTGTAAGTATTTTCCAATGAAGACTATGGCTAATATTTTGATGTTTTGACAATGATTGAAAATCACAAGGTTTTACTTTTTCTGTATGGCATACAGTATATCAATTTCAACAGTACAATGTTACTGTATGTATACTGTAACACACACACATGTATATATATATATGAATATTGAGGACACAGTAGTTCTCCCAACATTCAGTCAAACCCTGTGACCAGCCTCAGCCATTGTAAGGCCATGGTTGAGGACGTGGTCCTTATTCATCAGGAACATGCCTCTGTTCTTGGCCTCTTCTACCTCTTCCTCTGTTTTACCTCCCTATGTTTTACCTCCCTATGTAACCATGCAGCCTCACCCCTCTTCTTACTGGCTGTCATTTCCTTGTTGTTCTTCCATTGTCAAATTGTAACACTGTGTTACTCTGTCAATATGTACTTGTCAACTGAAGGTTCCTATGATGCACCTATTTAAGAGGACTGGTTGATCATTGGTCGATCAAATGCTTCAAACATTCCCTTCTATTGATGAAAGTCAAGATTCAGCTGAGAGAAATTCATCAATTCGGGACACATTTACTTAAAAAAAACTGTAGTAGAGAAGTATAGAGAATATGCTTGACAGATTATGACAACTGGTTCAACCATTTTGCAGGTACTGACTTATGCAATGAACAACCAGTACAATTCCTTTTGATTAACATGACATAAGCAATTGATAATATAGGAAACAGCAAACAATTGTTACATAATCATTTGCATGAATGTGCCAAAGCATTTGCAATTTTCCCAAAAGAATGAGACTTTGCATTTATGATGTGCACAAGTGACTTGATTATGTGGAGGTTGGACAAGTAGTTTTGAGATTTTCAATTCTAATCTGAGAAATGCACCAAAGCGACTGGGAAAAACTGTAATACATTTTGTTTTGAACACAAAGTCATAATCATATGCATCTGCAGGAAATTCACAAGCTATACTTTTCTCAAGGAAGTTACCCAAAGCTTCTGAAGAGGCCTAAATCAAGCCTGATGTGCTTCACATCCAAATGCTACAACACTATCTGTCGGGCTTCCCCTTGTGGTAGGAGGCCTTTTTCATATCTGGGGTATAGTTGGAAAAAATTTTCTAATGTGCCGCTCTTACAATATTTCTTTTATTGAGCCCCAGCGCTGAGTCCGGAATGTGTGGGAAAGTGACAACCGGGGGGTGGGAATGGGGCAGGGGAGGGGGCTTCATTTGGCCTGCTCAGAAAACAGACCCCTACATTTAAATTATTGCACCCCCCCATATAAAACTCGCTTCTCTGCCCTTGTGCACAATATAGACCAGTGCTTCCTAAACCAGAACACCTGACCCAAGCAATCAGGAGCTCGAAATTCCTTACAGGTGTGTTGGGAACTGGGATACAAGAAAAATGTGGATCTGTCCAGTGTGCCCTGGTTTGGGAAACACTGATATAAACACCCTGCCCCCCCCCCACACACACACACACACACACACACTCCCCAGATCTCCATGCTGGGGGAAGGTGGCATTTGGATATGACCTGTGCCGGCAGACACATTCACATACCATCACTGCTTCCATTCCTCATTAATCTACTTTCAAATCAGCATGCTGTACTGTGTCTGGCAAATGCTGAAGCTGATTTTAAAAACTGATTTGTTTCTCCAAAACATCAAGGACCTACCACTGACCTCCCCAGCAGGATTAGAACACCCTCAGCATATATAAATAGGCTCTATGTTAAATCGCAGATGGAGAATTACCAGAAGTAAGGACATGCTACAATATACATAATGCATCAGATGTTAAACATGAAAAAAACTAATCTATAATAAACCTTTTAACTGTTCGTGGTTCAAAAAATGGTGCTACTGATAAACATCGTTCCTTGAAGTATAAAAAAAAAAACAGATGGTGGAAATAAAAATAGAAAAATACAAAAATATCACTTCTTAAAAT
Source organism: Paramormyrops kingsleyae (assembly GCF_048594095.1). Lineage (NCBI taxonomy): Eukaryota > Metazoa > Chordata > Actinopteri > Osteoglossiformes > Mormyridae > Paramormyrops > Paramormyrops kingsleyae. The sequence goes on from NC_132812.1 coordinate 17,497,101, forward strand.
GGCATCCATTTAAACGTGCATTGACATGGAGATCCAAAGCCCATAATGGTTCATCAGAAGACTGACACAATTATGCTTCACATTCAGTTGCTTAACTAACATTTTATCCCATGAAATGATTTGTACAGTTGGTTTTTTCAGTGAAGCACCAAAAGGTTGACCCTGCTACACCAGGACCCTCCTGGAAATTGGGTGTCTGTATCCTTCATGCTGTCTCTACACTCTCCTCTTACTTTACTCGCATTCTGAGAGATCCTCTAATGCCTGTTCATTGGGAGGGCCAGGGATCATTTTTCTCTTGCTTGTAAACTATCAGAGCATTAGCAACTTGCTCATCCCTTTTCCTCTCTTCTTGACCTTCTTCCGATGGTCAAGGATTTAAACTGCACTGGGGAAGACGGTTCCGCTCCCTGCCCCAATTAGCAACCAATTAACAATCTCCATGGTCAACTGTGAAGAAAACACAGCTAACACCTGCCTGAGTGAGGCTGACTGCCCCCTGCTGGTGCACAGCAGATTCTCTGTGGACCATTGCATCACTGCTTGTTAAAACAGACAACCTGAATAATAGCTGTACTGTTAGTTGTGCCACATTTGGTGGTTGCAGCATTTCAGAAACAGCCACTGGCCTTGAATTTTTAGGCATTTACGAAGAATGGCCAGCCAGGAAATGACTTTGGCCAGAAAATACATGCTTAATGAAAGAGGTGAAAAAGAGGAGAAAGATAACAGCTCACAATACTGGTGTGCAGAATGGCTTCTTTTCACTTATCCACCCATCCGCAGGGTGTGTGCACATATATATCCATCCCAGGTGGGCCTGGAGTCTATCTCAGGTAAGGGTACACTCTGGACTGAACGCCGGTCTATCACAGGGCAGGACACACATTAGCCACACAGAAATTCAGAATCTCCATTATACCCCTGGTGTAACATCAAAACACCATGAGACAAAGCCTAATGCCTTGATGATATTCCTGAACACCGCATACCTCTTTCCCCATCTCATCCAAACCTCTAAGGTGTTACATTGGCATACTCAAGCTTGTTATTATTCCCCTATTTGCACAGCCTTAACTTACTCACACAATACAGACTAAGAGTAGAATTTGTTTCAACAACACTTATGTGTATGGCCTGAGAAGACATTATGTTTTATAATTAGGGTGGAGCCCTGGCAAGGCATGTGTACTGGAGATAGATGCAGTGTGAACAGAATAACAGTAGGTCAGTGCATTCAAGTATGTTAGGACAGTTAGTAATATTATAATATTGCAGATGTAAGATGGGGGAGATACAGGCAGTTTGGGCCGAGGAAAATCAACTGACAAATCAACGTACTCAGTGCACCTGATTCTCGCTCACTCAGTCACTCAGAGTCACTCAGATCCAACCTTCAGTTACAGCCTGTCCATGACCCAATCCCCATTTCAGCTTTCTGCATACTTCCTACCCAAGCTTACACCAAACGTGCTCATTAGTCATCAAGGGGGTCTTCCATGAAGCAAGATTTGAAGCTAGTGGTCATGATTGTCCAATATTGCTCCTTACTTAAACTCTTATTAGACAATCAAGGCTTCTAGCTTAAGCTAGCCCAGCTAACTGAGAAATCCATGTCCAGTCCTGCTGCCCCCCCCCAAACACCACACAGCTAAAAAAGCTTCCTCTTCTCACATAACTGTATTCACCATCTGGCCTTAAAAACTCTCACAAAGCTTTAATTCAGCATTATATAAAAATTTTGTGAAACAGCAGCAACAACAACAATAGTAATGCTTTGATAGTAAAAGGCTTATCTTCACTTTATTTTTAAAGTTCATTTTTTTAATAAAGATACAATGTATTAATATATAGTACAATATATTCAATAAACCCCAGTGACCTGTAATTTTACATTGCAACAAGTAAAAGCATTGTAATGCAAGATACAGGAGATTGCATGATGAAACACAGTCTGCCTCATACAACCTGTTCTGTAATGGGGGAGATACCTTTCTCTTTATATTTGTGTGGTGTTCATAATTCTGTTTATTACATATAAAACAAAATATATACAGATCAAATTTTTTTTCCCCAATAGCATGTTTTATTATGAGGGTCAGAGAAACCCGCAATTTCATGTATGGCTTAGCAAAATAACATTAAGGTAAAAGTTTAAGGTTTAATAAGTGCTTTGACTGAATGTGTTAGCATGTACACAATAGCGGACATGGTGGTAGAGTGCTGTGCCAGTACTCTGACGCTGTGGTCACAGGCAGAGCTGCCTACTGCTGCCTCAGCGGCTTTTAGTAGGCAGATATAGTTTGTGATGACTTCATCCGCTTTGGCCGCCACCTGGTCCTGTTGGGCCTCAGTGCTCATCCCGCTCAGTAGGTACATGCAAGCTTCAGGAAAGCAGCAGAGTGCCTGGAAGCTACAAGTTACTGCCTAAAGCATTTCCTCTGTGCTTTGGTGAGCTTGGGACACCGTCTCGCAGGTGCTACTCAGCTTTCTGGACTCAGTGGAAGCAGCTGGTAGTACTGACAGACACCTCGAATATTGTACTGCATGTCACACCCCCTGCCCAAACTGGAGCGCATCAGAGCGATCAACTCTTTGGCATCACTCTGTGCAGCTAAAAAGCCATCAGAGAATATATAACTCTTCCCTTTGAGTTGACCAATGGGGACCAGCTTTGAACTAAAGCTCATGTCCCTCAGTGTGGCATCCATGGGATGCTGTTCACTAGAGAGGTCCAAAGAGCACATATTTGCTGTATCCATGTTGCAAGTGTCCCATTGGGCATCAACCCTGGACAAAAGATCTGCTGTCCTTGTAGTACTCAACAACTGATCTAGGTTTTCAGCATCATCATGAATGTGTTGCTCCTCTTGAGGAAGCAGTAGCTGAAGGGGCCATGACACCTCTAGGTTTTGGCATCTGGCTGTGGTGCTTGCTGGGACCCTCTCGTTCTGTTTGTTGCTAGATGAATAGCAAGAGAAGTAGAAGTCAACAAAGTCTTGGGAGTCGCTCTTGCACAGTCTCTTCCCAAGGGGGTTCTTTTGCATTTTGGAATTAGGGGACTGGGGGGACTGCATGCACCTGCTACCGGCTGCAGCTTTGTTCTTCTCAAACAAGGTGTCGAATCTCCTGAAGCCAGTAGTTAGGCTGCTGGAGCCTCGTCTCAGGCTCCTGCCAATACCTCCAGTGCAGGGATCACATGAATGCAAGCTTCTGGGAGATGTTGAAAAATGGCTGTTTTTCTCACTGTCCGTGGACTCCTGCTTTGGCACGTTTGATTCTGCACTTAAGCGAGATGGCAGCAGCAGGGGAGATTCTTTCACCTGTTTGGGAAGAGCTGATGACGAGTCCCCTCGTTGGGCCTTCTCAGTTTCTGTGTAAGCTACACTAGGGGTAGTAGAGAAACAGAGAGTATCGTTAAGCATCTCTGTGACAACATGCTTTGTCCTGTAGTCAGCCCTGAGCGGCTCCTCCTCACCATGAGGCTGACTGTCATGTGCCCTGACTGGGACTTTGCCGATTCGCACACATGCATTCCTTTCAAGCAGACTAACAGAACCTTCTAAAGTGCCTACAGAGCCAGAATAGGAGCGCTTCCTTTTATGAAAACATTTCATGGATTGCTGAGCATGCAAATTTGGATTTCTCTTCAACATAGCAGGCAAGGTGGCTGAGTGGAACATTCTGGCATCTTTAAGTACTCTGAAGGCTGCTTGCAGCTGGATGCGCTAGAAGTGGGTTCTCAAAAGGTGCAAAAGTCAGCATGCAGGGACATCTTTTACCATTACCTCTCTTACCTTGCATCACTTCTACCCATGCAGTATTATAATGGGCATGCCTCTTATCAGCTATCTTGCCTAGATTCAAACATTGCTGCTTTCCACCTTGGTGCACAGACAGTGTGTTTAAACACTTCAGCTGCCTGCGAGCTTCATTCCTGTCCAATGAATTATTTTTAATGCATGCTTGCTTCACACTGAAATCACAGAGGACATCAGTCCTTTGAGCCATACCTGTGGTTTCTTTGATCTTAGGGATCCGGTGACATCCTTCTCGCAACGGCCCAAATACAGGTTCAGAGCCAGGGGCCGTGTGTAAGTTAGGCAGCATCTTCCGAAGCACTGTTGCATCGGCATTCGGGTGGAGATCTTTGAGCTGAGGACCATGACTTGAGGTGCTATGGGCTTTGTCCTCTGCGCCCATGTAGCTGATGTACTTCGTATCAGTGGTGCAGTGCGGGGAATCCATGGGAGTGGCACAACTGCTGCTCCCTGTAGAGCCACTGGCATCCAGAGAGGAGCACTGGGAGCTCTGAAGGGAGAAGTGACCCTCACTCTGTAGGGATGATATACGTTTGGCTAGGTGGTACTCACACAGCCCAGCAACAGCGTGCTCTCCTGGAGGTTGCTTACTCTGTTTTTGCTCCTCAAGGGGGGCATTGACGTGTTGGGAGCTGTTTTGCTCCTTTTCTTGGGAGAAGGTTTCTGAAATAAGACCTTCTTCCTTTCCTTTACTTGGAACCCTGTTGTCATTTAATTCCTGCTCTGACTCTTGGAGCTCAGCCTGACCAACATGACGTCCACGTAACAGAGGGTGACCACACATAGGTCCCATGGTGGAATTTTCTGCCATCTTGTTTTCACTCAGCATGTGTGACCTTTGGCTCTTCTCTCGGAATGAGGTACGTTCTAGATCAAAGTGATTCATACGATGGGCATCTCTGGCAGAGAAGGTGTTGTACTTTCCACCGTGGAGCTGCTCATCCCCACCTGCTTCAGCCATCCTCACCTGTCGTTTTCCCGTGGTGTTTGTATCAAAGGGTATTCTGGGATCCTCTTCACTAGGCTTTCCCTTTTGTTTGCTGTTACAGGATGGCAGAACAGACCCCACATGCATTTTGCTGAAGTAATCTGTGACTGATTTAGTCTCCATGGTTTCTGGCTCCATTTCAATGTTCTCAGAGTGAAGGATCTGTTTTGAAGGCACAGCCGTAGGCTCCCCTTCTTTACGGCTCAAGATACCAAGGGGCATCTTCAGAGAATGGTCTCCCTCAGAAGGAGAGATGGGAAACTCTGTCTTTTCCACTAGGAGAGGCTGAAATCCCTCTGTGGTTGCCACAAAGAGGCGCATGTTGCTTTCTGACTGCTTCTGGGCCGCGGCCTGCTCAGAGCTCTCCGTCATTTCAGAGGAATTTGTCTCATTCCCAGAATCTGAAGAGGACTCCGGACTAAAGGCCCGGGATATGGCTAAACCTGCATGCCACAAACAGACAAAATGCTTATTTATAATCACTTACGAATCACACTGTGACAACATTCTGCAAATAATGTAATGTTTTTAAAAATTCCATCTCAAACAATGGAGTTAGCTTTTACTTGAAACAATTGGAATAAATGCTTCAAATAAATAACTCAAATTCAGCAAAATCCTACTTAGTTATACAGAATTTTCTCCAAACAATGCAAATATTGCAAATTACAAGAAATGCAGATAAAACACATCAGCAACATGGGGCAATGGAAGTGTATAAGAGAACACAACAAATGAAAATTGGTGAATAATCGCATGCTATTAATGAATAAATGCTTAGTGTAAGAACCTGTATTACTGGTGGACGGCGGGTGGGATGACTCTTCAGACGCTGCAAGGGCTTCCAGTGCCTGCAGTGTAGAGACCACAGCATCGTCCAGGGCTTTCTCGCTGCTGCTGTTGCCCTGTGTCGGGACAGTGTCAATCAGAGACACTGGGATGTCATCGAGTTTCCCTGGGCCTCTTCCTTCTGTGACTTGAGAGACTTGGTGTTCCTCTTCATCCGAACTGTCCCTGAACCCAGGAGGAGGAGCGGCAATGGCTAGGTTCAGTGAATGCAGAAGGACATCGTTGTCCTCTTCATCATCGCCCTCTGGAGGAGGCAGGGAGGTCAAGTCGATTATGTCGTCACTGGAGCCCGAGAACTTGAGAAAGGTGGTCTTGCCCATCTCACTGACTTCACTGTCCTCCTCACAGCTGGCTTCATCCTCATCCTCAGCATCGTCCGTGGTTTCTGCGTAACAGATGTCATGCAGCAGAGGCTCCTCAATGCCTCCTGTGTTTCCAAAGATTTTTGCATCATTGATGCTGCTGTAGACCGTATGGGAGCCATACTGAAATCCATCCCCATCTCCAGAAGGATCCAAATGCTTTAAGCCCTCATTGTTTGGCAGATACAAGGAGCCATGTTCATCTAACATTTCTGGGCTATCATCCATTAGTCTCTGGTAACCAAGGTTCTGGGGGTTAATACTATCTAAAGGGGCATCTCCAAAAATAAAAGAAACCTTGGCACTTCTGGCAGAGTCCGGGGGTTTAGTTCTTGCCATAGAGAGAAAGGCTTGACAGTATGTGCTCCTGTTCCCTCTCTCGGCTCTTTGTCCTACCTGCATGGCATGCTGGGACTGCTCTACCTCTGTGATGTAAATGGGGACGGCCTCCTTTTCAATTCCTGTACAAATGGAAAAGTTGCCTTTTTCATGGGTATCCTTCTGGCATAACTGAAGGCCAGGATCCTCGCTGCCACTGAAGGAGGTACTGTACATGCACTCAATACCTTGGCAGTTAAACTTGCCCCTTGGTTCCTGGCCTACAATATAAATAAATAGGGAGGCGGTGAAAGCAATTTGAGTTAGTCATTTTGTCTGTCACAGCAGAATAAAAATTTAATAACTCAGAAGTAATATCGTCTCACTGTAAACACTGAGACACTCAGACACATATCCTCACTAGATGTGGTAAATACACCTACCGCCATCCATAGTTGCTGCCTTGGATTTGTTGGCCATGTTGAAAATGGAGCGCCGAGAATCTACCAGCAGCCTGTAGTATCCAGCAGTCAGACAGGCCAGGTTCATGGCATCACAGGATTCCATGAAGAGGGTGACAGGCTGTGGCACACACACCCTCACATCAGGCATTTTATGTTACCATGGTAATTCTCAATCCACTTTAATGCTCTATCATGCCACTTTCTAAGAACATGGATCCATCAGCAAATCCCACCAAGAACACTACAAAAGGCAAGGGAGATACCAGTCCATCACAGGGCACAGAGTGGGGAACACCCTGGATGGGATGCCAGTCCATCAGAGGACATAAGGCAGGGGGAAATGCTGGGGGAGATGCCAGTGCTTCACAGGGCACAAGGCAATGGAACACCCTAGCAGAGATGCCAGTGCTTCACAGAGCACAGGGCAGGGGAACACCCTGGGGGAAATGCCAGTCCATTACAGGGCACATGGCAGGGGAACATCCTGGGGGAAATGCCAATGCTTCACAGGGCACGGGGCAGGGGAACACCGTGGGGGAGATGCCAGTCCATCACAGAGCAGGAGAACACCCTGGGGGAGATGCCAATGCTTCACAGAGCACGGGGCAGGGGAACACCCTGGGGGAGATGCCAGCCAATCACAGGGCAGGGGAACACCCTGGGGGAGATGCCAGCCAATCACAGGGCACAGGGCAGGGGAACACCCTGGGGGAGATGCCAGCCAATCACAGGGCACAGGGCAGGGGAACACCGTGGGGGAGATGCCAGTCCATCACTGGACCCAGGGCAGGGGAACACCATGGGGGAGATGCCAGCCAATCACAGGGCACAGGGCAGGGGAACACCCTGGGGGAGATGCCAGCCAATCACAGGGCACAGGGCAGGGGAACACCCTGGGGGAGATGCCAGCCAATCACAGGGCACAGGGCAGGGGAACACCCTGGGGGAAATGCCAGTCCTTCATAAGGCACATGCACATACTAGGGCTGTCATTAACAACTATTTTTCTATCAATTAGTCTATTGACTGTTTTATAATTTTTTTTTCCTGAAAATAAAATTGACCATTTCATTTCAGTTCTTAAGTTCATTTTGACAAGAACAAACTACATATTTGTTATTGCAGGGCTTTAGATAATGGACACCAGCTTTTTGGCACTATACTTGTATCTTACTCCCCCATTTACAGTACACCAACCAAATTAGTAGTGTGGCTAAAATATTAATGAGAGGCATATCGTGACGCCCATAAGTTAGTAATCTTTATAAATTTGGCACATCCTTATCTTTATTAAATTCGGCCAGCGTGGTAAATCAAGTCAAGAAAGGTACAGCTCAACAGCCACAACATCTTTTAAAAGAGGAGATATTGTGGTTAAACAAGGTAACGAGACGTTGGTGGGAGGCGGTGCTTTTTGCAGTTTAAAGTCCATCTTTTGTTAAATGTAATTTTCATTTTTATTTCAGTTCAAGAATTATTTTTTAAATTCAGGGTCTGTTTTAATTTCAGTTTTAGTTTATGATAATAACTCTGGCCGCAATAATCTCAATGCGCATGAACACACATACGCCTAGCAGCACCATAGCACCAAACTAGCATCGGTGTAGAATAAGCCCAGATTGTAGCCTAAATGTTTTCTTAAACACTTCAATGGAAATTCTAAGGTACCAGACAGACAACTTTATGGCTTTAATAATGAGTGTATTTAGTAGCTACAATGACTAAAGGTATTAAAAAGCTCTTTGTACTAATGGCAATTTAATAAACATGAATAGACAACACAGTGGTTTCGCTTCTTCTGGCAGTCCATCATCCAGAAGAGTGCCTGCACCTGCGTCTGTACCTGCACCTGTGTCTGTACCTGCACCTGTGTCTGTGCCTGTGTCTGCACCTGCGTCTGTGTCTGCACCTGCGTCTGTGTCTGCACCTGCGTCTGTGCCTGCACCTGTGTCTGTGCCTGCACCTGTGTCTGAGTCTGCACCTGCGCCTGTGTCTGTGTCTGTGCCTGCACCTGCGTCTGTGCCTGCATCTGAGTCTGAGTCTGCACCTGCGCCTGTGTCTGTACCTGCACCTGCGCCTGTGTCTGTGCCTGCATCTGAGTCTGTGCCTGCACCTGTGTCTGAGTCTGCACCTGCGCCTGTGTCTGTGTCTGTGCCTGCACCTGCGTCTGTGCCTGCATCTGAGTCTGTGCCTGTACTACGTCTGTGTCTGTGTCTGTACCTGGGCCAGTGTCTGTGCCTGAGCCAGTGTCTGTGCCTGCGTCTGTGCTTTTTCTCTTCAGGTACTCATGCATCGCACTAGTGCCACTGCAATATGCCATCAAGACTTTGCACAGTGCACAAACCATCTTTTTGTTCTGTAATAATTTGAAGTACTCCCATAACTACTTAGTAATACTAAAGGAAAACTTTTTTGAATTGAAGCATTTTAGGAATCAAAAAGGTAATTTTATTACAATAACTTCAAAAAATGATGCGTTGATTTAAAATATTGATGTTGACACATTTTCAGCATCGTCATCGACTACGTCGACTAAGCGCTGCAGCCTTAGCATATACTACACATCACGCTATGGGCAGTTTAGAGACACCTTTTGCTACAAGCACTTTTTTGGACTGCAGGAGAAACTAGAAGCCACAGACACAGACACTGACACACACACACACACACACACAGACACACACACACACGAGGAGAACATGCAGCTCTAGTGCTGCTTACTACCCCTTAACAGAGATATTAAGGAGTACCATAAGATATAAGAAATGTGCGCTGAATACTCACATTCAAGCAGTTAAAATCAAAGGACACCAACACTGAGAGCTCTCTTTCATTATCAATCACCTCCCAAAAATGATCAAAGCTATGTGTTGGATGGTCTGAGCCGAAGCCCCTGCCTGACCTTGACATCCAGGACGTGCAGCTCTACCCTGACATTGCTCTCGTCCTCGGCATACATCTCGATGCGATGGACGTGGCTGAAATCGGCCAGCAAGGCCACCAGGTTGGTCTTGGTGTTGATGACGTGACTGATGCCATAGCGTGGCCCCACCAGCAGGGTCACTTCGGTGTGCCGGTCCCCCTGCTGTGAGACAGACAGCCTCTTTCAGACCAAAGTCGCCTCTGCACCATTGACTCCTTTAGATGCTATGCTGGTGTGACTCCACTTATAAATCCTTCATTGGAGACAGAGAAAGCCACAAGACCTCAGGTTTAAAAGCCTAAATGAGTCAAAAATGCAGAGACAAAAACACGCATTTACCAACAGTATTGACTTGAATACTCGACCCCCATACAGCCTCAGATCGCAGAGGTACTTCAGGTAATGTACCTTTGCCTGCAAGGCAGTTAGCTGCAAGAAGACAAGGAGAAGAAACAAATCCAGGGTGAAATCTGCAGGCTGAATTAGCGACATGACCATTTGCATTGCAGTATTTCTCACTAGCAAATACATTCATTTGTGCACATGCTAACAATCTTCATTGCACTTTACTGGTCTCCTGTTTTCTTGTAAAAATATCATAGTTTCATGCCACACAGGAAATCGCATGTGCTGCTCTACGTATCAGAGGGAAAGACAAGTTTGAGCGTATTAGAGTTGATGGGCTTTTGCACTGTACAATTATATTGTATGAATAATTCAACTAAAGTGACTTCACAGGTAACTATTAATTATGCACCTCCAAGAAGGATCTTCCTTTCATATCTGTTTGGTGTTACATGGTGGTATATATGTGTAGCCATAAGGGCGAATAGAGATGCTTACATGTCCACTGTATGCGGTATAATCAAAAAAAACCCAGCAGACTTAGAAACAGGGACAGAAGAAAACAGAAATCCTACTTTCTTGCCGGGAGGTACGAGGTTCTGGTTGGTTTTCAGGATGTGGGTCAGGGCTTTTTTGATGTTCTTCTCCTTCATGCTGGACAGCAGCGCTGGAGGCAGGAAAAGCGCAAAGCCCCACTCCTTCCTGTGGGGGTTGGTCATAATAACTAACAATGATCACCTAACGACTGAACAGACACTTGTCTTTAACAAGATGAGAAGGTAGACATCTTAGCCAAAGAAGAGACTGCTCTGGTGTGCTGGTAGGTGAGCAAATGATCATGGATCCTGTTGAAGATAATCCTAGCAAGGACCTTCCCAGCACAGAGAGCAGTGTTATCCCCCTGTAGCTGCTGCAATCCATGTAGTCATCCATACCTTTCCAGATAGGGACAACAGGTCCCGCCTTCCAGTCAGTTAGGATGACACCAATCTCCTAAATGGCAACAAAGATTGCATACAATGCCAGGAAGACAGCCTCACTACTAGCCTCGAGAAGTTCACCCTGGATACCATAGATCCCTGCACCATTCCCTACTCCCAGCTGGTTCACCACCTGTGCAATCTTAGTGAGATTGGGTGGTTCACAGCTAATTGGAGAATCAGCATCAAGAAACGTGGACCCAGAAACGTCCAACATCCTAGCTGGAGGATCCGCTTTAAACAGCTGCTCAAAGTAGCCAACCCAGCAAATTACAACTGCAGTGTCATCCGTAAGAAGTATTCCATCACCTGCTTTGACTGTGACTCTCCGAGGAACAGATTCAATTGTGCGTAATGCTTCAATTCCTCTGTAAACAGGACATGGGTCACTACACCATAGATGGCGTATCACTTGCTCACAGATTCCTCTAACAAATGCCTCTTTATTTGCCTTCAGAGCCCTTGCAGCCATCCTTCTCAGATCCTGAAGCAGACCGGAGTTACCATTAAGCCGTATGCTGCAACTCCTCTCAATAATATCCAGGGTGTTTCACACACCTAGAAAAACCAACACAACCCTCAGCAACCTTCAGGGTTTTGTCACGGAGAATCAGCAGTCACACCCTAGTTGTGCAAGTTCCTCACACAAACTACATACAAACTACATCATCTCCTTCGCCGCACCACCAGTACTGTAGTATCCAGTCCAACGGTCTGACTTAGAGTGCTGGACCCAGGATCCAGCGACCCCGAGACCCAGACCTTTCACAAAGTTGAGGAACATGAAGCCATTTTTACTATGATCGCCAGACCCATGGGGACTGACGGAGTCCTCATAGCCAGCCCTGTCACTGCCAGTGGTCGCAGTGGTCGAGTGAAGCTGCAAATAAAATGCATACAGTGAGACAACATATAAGATACCCAGAGAGTGCCTTAGCCTGAGTCTCATAATACTGTATGCTCATTGAAAGGAGTGACATTGGCCGCCATTGGGAGGAGCTGATCTGCTACAGTAACAGCTACTCCCTGAGTATGGCAGTCATCTCCCTGGTCTGTGTACCTCAGAGAGTGCCACCACTGAAATGCAGAGTTTGCAAAGCTCTTCCAACAGCAGAGGAAGATGGTCATCATGCCGGAGAGGCAAGACATTCCATGCACCTACTTGGTTGGGCTGCCTCATATTAGGACCCGAGTGCTGCAGTGCTGCAGTGCAGCGAGCGAGACCCCAGCAACACACCAGTTCTGATCCCCAACAGGCCTGACCCTACTGACTCTCCTCCGGGGATGGAGCTCCTGAGGGCTTTCCCCATCCCCTTCATAACGTGTGCAGCCTTCCTGTGGGTGTCTGCAGCAGAATTACTCCCAAAGAGAGCAGATCCCACCACCAACCCCCAAATTTTTCGATGCAAGTTGGAGGGTCTTTGCATATGAATTAAGACAGAAGGAAAAACCACTTCTTGTGAGTTGTGAGTTTGAGACTAGCAGGTAACCAGAATCAAATCTGGCTATCAGGACTTAAAGCCCCTTCTAACAGCTGATAAAACAGTCTAGAACATGGGTAAAGAGTAAGATAGGAGAGGGAGAAGGCCACTCACTCAATGTACTTCAGCGACACCTTCTGCGTCTGCTTCATGGTGACGGTCAGGATGTACATCTGCAGAGCAGCCAGGCGGAGGGCTGTGTCGTACTTCAGCTCAGGCCCGAATCGTTCCAGCACCACATCGTTACAGCTCTTCCGGTGAGAAAAGGCCAGCATATCAGATTCAGCCTGGGAGCTGAGGGAATCTCTCATACCAGGACAGTGTCTTCACCAGACCATCAGAATGCTGGACTTTGCAGAGCAAATTTATTCACTACCTATTACTGGATTATTATTTAGTGTATTAAGTTGCTTCTAAAGTTGCACACTATTTATGGTTACTGTGTTGTATATTTATTATTTTGGTTCAGTTCCAATTGAACTGATTGTTGCTGCTGTTGTGAGACTTGCACACAAACGTTTCTTCTGCACTCTACTAAGTATCAAGTTACATAACTCTGATCTGATATGATCCGATCTGATGAAGAAAGATCTCTGTCAAATGCAACTTTTATTAATGTATGTTTTTGGTCATTGTTTAGGCTCAATTTTAAATATTACTGCCTGCTAACCTTAAAGGAATGAGATTTTCTTTGTAATAAAAATGGCAAAAGAATGGACAATTAAACAGAATTTATCCTGTTTTAATCTTAATACTGTCAAAGGTAAAACCGCCACCCACCTGAACATAAAGATATTCAAAAGCCACTGGATCTCGTCTGAGCAGGTCAATGGGATCCTTCGGAACAAAGCTGATTCTGAAGGAGCATTTCATCTTATGAGATCCTGGTTTTTGTGTCACCTGGCCAACAGACGAGGAGGGTACATTTGCTCTGTATCAAAGGAAGCATTTGAATGCATAACAGTGAAGAACCCGAAAGTGTGTAGGCGCAGCACTGGATGGGCACAATGTGATGCTGAGCCACAAAGGCATACTATTACTCCAGCAAACTCTTACCTACTGCACCCAAAAATTCACCTACAAGTAGCCAGTAGTCTAAGTATAGCTTACTGAGAGACCAAGACGACAAAAAAAATGTGTAGAGAAGAGACAAAGTTCTACCAGGTAAACGCTAGTGCCACCAAAAGATTCTTCTGCAGTTATATATTCTTAACATTTGAACTTCATAACATGAAATTCTCAACCAATCACAGTCACGTCTTTCACATTCTTAGAGACTCCACCTAGCCGAACTGAAGTCTGTTGACCTATAAGCTAGGTAAAGAAAAGTAGAGGGAGGCAGAAAAGACTGTAATAAGATTTCAAAAACACATCTGTGATCTGAACCCAAGAACTAGAAGTGCATTGATACTGATACTAGTACTTGTATTGGATCCCATACAGTACTCAGGTACTCATACCCATCCTTGTGACAGTGTGCAGATATCTATAACCAATACCACCTGATGATGTATCAGCAATATCATCAACGAGCAAAATTAACAAGACCACAAAACGTCTGTGGTGTGGACGTATTTCAAAATTAATGACAACATCCAAAGTGGACTGCAAACTGTGCTCTGCTGAAATATCAAGAAGAAGTATGAAACAAGTTCAAACTACATAAGTAATTTAATTAAATATGTAAAAACTAAACATAAGAAAGAGTAGAGCTAAACTGCTACCAGCAGCATCCTGCAACAGCCCACTGTGTTGCAAACACTGACAGAGAGAGAGAAAATGCCAAGCAATACCCCCCGTGCAGTGAAAATAACAGATGTTACCCAGTAAATGGTTCTTGGCAGGCATAATGTCACGGCATAATGTCATAATGAAGGCATGTGTGTAGCGTAATACTATTTAGGTGGTATGCAGTGTAAAAAGTTTGTGAACCACTACTTTAGATGGTTTTAGATGCCCCATGACATGTTTTTAAGGCATAATTAAATCTGGCTCACTGATACATTGTCTTCCAAAGAGACAAAAATCGAGAATCAGCACTTCTAATCAGCACCCCCAAAGTATTTATGGCGGTGCCATCGTCATACTCTCATAAATAACACTGGCTCCATGTTTTACAGAAACTCAACCTCCTACTAAAAATGGTCAGCCTGTTATTGGGTCTCTCACCTGAGTTAACATCTCTTGCTCATGAAGGAGCAACAGCTTGCTTGGAGATGCCTCAGCACGCTGCTCTAGCATCAGAGAGAAGTGCTCGATACTTGTGATGGACAGCTTCTCTTGCAGAGTTAAGATGACATCCTTTAACACAGATGGATGTGACTCAGAATGGTGAAATGTGCACGGCCTGTTCAGGTACCTCACAAGCTGTACTGTCCTACTTTTTACGGTCGGGCGAGACAAGTGGGAACAATGATTGCTTCATAGTATTATTAAGAAGAAAGAAAGAAACAGGTTTTAATAAGGTTTAGACTTTAGTAACAATCATTTTGGTTGAGGATGCAAGGCTTGAAAAAATGGTGTGTGCAGTGAATAATTATTCTAGAGATTCTACAAGGCTCGCTACAATGTTTTTATATTGTGGCAGCAATGTGGTCATTGTCTTTGGAGTCAGAGATCAAGCTTAAATCCGTCGGCTGACGTAATTTAGTGCATAATCTTTGGCCATCTGTCTGCAGGGTACTAAAGCCACACAGTACCATACACAGTAACTATATAAAAAAGCCACCTTCTTGCAAAATGAAGCCACACGCAATGAGATATTTGCATTTCATAGATAAACATTACTATATCTGTGATAATTACAAACACCTGCTTAATCTCATTGACATTCTGTCCACCTTGATTATCCCCTGTTTCTCACTTTGGTCCTCAAGAACCCCCCCGATAGTCCACATTTTCCTGCTCCAACATCCGGGGGCCCCCCGAGGACTGCCGTAGATGATTAAAAATCTAAAATGCAATTTTTATAACTGGACTGTGTTCAGATCTTTGTAAAACTGATTAACATGCTCAGCAGACTAAGATTCTATGAATATTCACTGCCTGTAAAAATTAAATATTTAAACATAATGAAAAAATTCCCCCATGAGATCTTCTAAATAAATGTAAATGTTATACACACCTTTACTGAGGTACTGTTGTCAAAACGAAACGACTTAGTTTGTCCATTTTCCAAATATACTTTCAGAACATTTGGCATGAAAAGGAGTGAATTATCCTTGACAGGGTCCTGAAAAGCAGAACAAAAACTATTTTAAGCCTCTGCTGAACTAAATACTCTTTCCCACATCAAGTATACAGCCAAAACAATATGTACAGAAATTCACACACGTGCATCAAAATGTACCTACATCACTCAGCACATAATTAAGATGGAGACATACTACAATAAAAATAATAATTCTTCAGTAATCTTTTGTGATTATGATTACACCACATACGTGAACTGAGTGTGAAGTAAAATGTTCTGGTGAAAATCTCATTATCATTCATTCGGTTTTCCCATTTTGCAAGCCAAATAGCTATCGATTCACTTCTCTGTTATTGAAATTCTGATGTATTATTCTCAATATATATTAATATCACACTAATGCGGAAACAGTTGGTAATAATAATGGTTGGCAATAACAAAACAAATCCTATATGCAAAATAAACATAGCATTATATGAGCTTCTAGTTGATTTATTTGTAACACTAGCATAAAATTTTGTGATTTTACGCCCACGATTCACACTTTGGTGATAGAAACATTTAAATTTCACGTGTGGTACGAAACACAGCATGAGGCTGTAGAAGAGCGGGAGGCCGTTTACTTACCGGAGCCTGGCCGTTAACGATGACCTCCTCCGCGAAGCGCACCTTCACTGGGTTTGATTTTAACTTGGCTTTCTTTGCAGCACTGATGAAGGCAGATTTTGGAGACTGAAAAGAGTACAGACATCCGGCTTGTATTAGCGACAGAAAAGAAGGCATGTCTGCACTTATGGTCTCTGAGTGGCCAGGCAATGATGCAGAGGTAGCTATAACACTTAGAATAAAATGATGACACAATATGACTAAAGCCGTAGTCAGCAGAACGGATCTCATAAACAGCCTCTGCTCATTTCTATACACAACACATTTCCTAACTTGACTGTAAATCCATCATCACAATGTTTTCATGCTCAACGATTAACAGTCTGCACATAGTACGCTACATTTCTAAGTGAGATAGCAATCAAACTTCTGATTCTGTGCCAGTGATCAGAAGGTTGCCATTTCAAATCCTGCGGATGGAGGAGTGATCTCACTGTTGGGTGATTGAGCAAGACCCCCAATTGCTCCAAAGATTGGCTATGCTGCTCTGGATAAAAACGTCTGACAAATAGCATTTATACAATGTATCATATGATATAAGCATGAAGAAATCAGAAAGCAATGAAAACTGGGAAAAATTAGTCTGACAAAAATCTGTTTTCTGTCATGAAGGAAGAGAGATAATATGAATTGCAGTGATATAAAAATCATTGAAAGTAATTAAAAGCATTTTAAGCACTCTTCCACGTAGATCTGTACACTGTGTGCATAACCTGAGGACAGCAAGGGCACGCAGATGCTTACGCAGTGAAGAGTGAGAGCGAGCCAGGACTATCATAAATAATGACAGTAACATTGAGTCTCATTTAAAGTATGAACAGGAAGAGTGTAAAATTAATGTTGTTTAGCGTTTAAGGTCTTTCAGTTGACCCATACTGGTCACCATATGGGGATTAACTTAAGGGTTTTCCATCACTTGGGGTCAGATTCGGGAGGCACATTCGGTTTCACTTCATCCAAATTGTTAGAGATTCACTGAAGACAAGTACATAAAGAGAGAGACACTGTTTGAGGCAGGGGAATAAGAGAGGGCGCAGAGGTAAAAGCTGAACGAGCTGAACTGCTAGAGGTTTTCAATTAAAAGCTCCCTTTCGGAAAGCTGGGTTTGTGAAATGCATACTTACAGGGTAAGGCTGAACGACTGTCAGCATGATGGATTCCTTACAGCTTCTGCAGGACAACAACAAAAAAAAAACACGTCATTCAATGATAAATCACTGCTTCACCATTTTTAATGGAAAAAGATGTATAATTATTTTTTATAACACTGCAGCGACATATTATAATATCATATAAATATCATCAAATACAACCTAAAAACACAGTTAGGATTCTATAGGTATTAAAAAACAGTATTTGCAAAGAAAAGTGTTTTCATCAGCATTTCTGTTTCCAGCACTGCAAATGTATCAACAGGACATTTCATTCTCTGGTGAAAAGAACACTGCTTACAGCTGTAGTTATGAGTCAGGGACTGACAACAAGGCAGCTCTCGTGGAAATGAGGCCCAATAGGGACCATTCATGTCACTCCTTTTATCGTACAAGAAATGACCTCACGTAAGTGAGTATTTTCCTCTGAAACAACTATAACTAACCAGCAAAATTTATGGAAATCTAAGTGTTACTCTTTTGCCTCTGCCTGAATGTGCAGAGCTGCCCTGTTCTGGCCGTGACTGCACAGATCATCACTGGATGCTCCCGTTTCCTCCCATGGTCCAAAACAAGCATCTTCAGACAGCCCGGAATGTGTGGATGTTTGCCTTATGATGAACTGGCATCCCATGCTGGGCATTCCTAGTCTCGTGTGCCAGGAATGACTCCATGCTCCACGTGTTACAGAAGCCGGATGGATGGATATATGGGTAGTAATTACTAGTTGTTGTTACCATTACGATATGACAATACTCATTACTCTCATGGCATTGTGCTGAAAACATTTGAAATGAGCAGAACTAGGCCTCTAGGCTACTAGTGCAAACAGTCGTCATCGATTACTTGCTTGCTTGTATTACAATGAGGATTACGGAGCAGAGGAAGCAACCAATCAGTTGACTCAGAGATGCATAGCATATTCAGAACGTATGGTATTTTTTGATGTTTTTCCCATGTAAGCATCACTTGGCTTTCCAAGAAACACAAACCAGCACAATGCAGACAGTTGGGCAGAGATACCTGACGAGATCAATGACCCGTTCTCTTGGGGCAGTGCTGACTGGCTCCTCATTGATCATGATGATCTGATCTCCAGGGAGAAGCTCGCCCTCTGAAGGACCCCCTGACAGATGGAACAGGACCAGAGTTATGATGGATCCTCTGCCATCCACATGAAAAGAAACTGGTAAAACGATTGAACAACGTCAAAGAAATGTAAAAATCCTGCACTTGTCGTCCTGAATATAGCTGCGAAACTTTGTTAACGGCAGTTCCTTTAAACAGGATTTACCATGAACATGCGAGCATCTTTTAGTGCACACGCAAGATTTGCCATGCAAAACTGATAAAGGATGCTGAGCTTTTATAATGCAGAGTACATTGAATGAAGCATGGGTATCCATGGAGACAGGTATGTTACCGGGGGTGATGGAGCGAACCACCACAGGCTTCTCACTGCCTGCGACGAAGCCAAAGCCCAACACTGGGTCCCGTCTCATCTCCACCCTGCGGGGAGCGGGAGGGGCTACAGGGCCCCCGTCCAGGCAGACCTCTTCCAGAGAGCTGCTCTGGGACACGCTGTGGAGAGAAAGACCAGACAAGGACAAGGTGGAGCGGCTTCTCTTATTCGTGCCATTCCAGATAAACTGTGACTTTCCAAAAATGGAATAGAAAATAATCTTTATATCCAAGATATGATATAAAAATAGACTGGATTGCTCATGAAACATTCACTTGTCAGAATCTCTTCACTGTTCCTCATGTCACATTACCTTCAGAGGTACGTCTCCTGGTGGTGCTATGGGGTACTGCAAGCGCTCAACATATCATTGCTGACCATTGCTGACCTCTAACGTGCGCAATGTATTATGGGAGATCCCTCACAACTCAACCATGGACTGTTTGCTCTCCTCCCATCAGGAAGATGGTACAGGAGCCTGAAGTCTCGTACCAGCAAGCTCAGGAGCAGCTTTTCCCACAATCCCATCAGCATGCTTAACTCTCAAACCCTGCACTAGCCCATCCCCCACACCATGGACCTTACTTTTTATACTCTGCCCCCCCCCCCATCTGTTTTGCAGACAGTGATCATTTGCAACTGTCTGTACTTACAATATATTCATTTACTGTATGTACAAAATATTATTTCATCCCATCTGCATTTAACTCATGCATGCCTTCATCCTTTGCACCTTATCTACAAATACTACCAAACAGTAAATGATTTTTATTAGCTGTGCATACTTCACGTTGCAAAAAAACTGGATATCATTCTACATGCTCCTACATGTAAATATTGCCAAAGCGACACTTTTTTCTACTTTGCACTATAATTATTTGCAAATGTTGCCTTGCCAGCCATTTTCTTCCAGTCTTTACATATTTTATGTTTATATAACTTTATATTATTTATTTATACCCCTCTTGTAAATGTTACTTCATAACCACTTTGTACTATTATTTGCACTTCTGGATAGATGCAAAACTGCATTTCGTTGTACTTGAATTTGTGTCATGTGCCAAAAAGGTGAAAGAAATACCTAAAAGAATTACGAATTTTGGGAGAACAATGACCAAATGGGAAATATCAGTTAACTGCTCAGTCAACTGAAAAAAAGAGTTAATTTCATGTGTGTCAAGCAAATTGACTTTTGCCAGTGGAAAATAAGAGCCCCATCTGAGTTTGACTGCAAGTCTGATCTGGGATGAACATCTTGGCTAGATAACCAGCTTCTGTTTCCGCATCATACGAAATGAGTGAAAAAGTCATGCAGAATTTCTCTCTGAGAGAGTCTGAGCGAGTAGCTCCTGGACCTGGCCCTGTCTGCCCAACACCTCTCCCTCTGAGAGAGTCTGAGCGAGTAGCTCCTGGACCTGGTCCTGTCTGTCCAACACCTCTCCCTCTGAGAGAGTCTGAGCGAGTAGCTCCTGGACCTGGTCCTGTCTGTCCAACACCTCTCCCTCTGAGAGAGTCTGAGCCAGTAGCTCCTGGACCTGGCCCTGTCTGCCCAACACCTCTCCCTCTGAGAGAGTCTGAGCGAGTAGCTCCTGGACCTGGTCCTGTCTGCCCAACACCTCTCCTTCTGTGAGAGTCTGAGCGAGTAGCTTCTGGACCTGGCCCTGTCTGCCCAACACCTCTCCCTCTGAGAGAGTCTGAGCGAGTAGCTCCTGGACCTGGTCCTGTCTGCCCAACACCTCTCCTTCTGTGAGAGAGTCTGAGCGAGTAGCTCCTGGACCTGGTCCTGTCTGTCCAACACCTCTCCCTCTGAGAGAGTCTGAGCGAGTAGCTCCTGGACCTGGTCCTGTCTGTCCAACACCTCTCCCTCTGAGAGAGTCTGAGCGAGTAGCTCCTGGACCTGGTCCTGTCTGCCCAACACCTCTCCTTCTGTGAGAGTCTGAGCGAGTAGCTCCCAGACCAGGCCCTGTCTGTCCAACACGTTGCCCACCTAACTACCTTTGAGCCTGAGGCTCGTCTGTCACCTACAAGACCATTGTACCTAATAAAAAAATGCAGGCACCCATGTGTTTTCAGTCCTCATCCACAAGTATTTCATTCTGTCCGTGTATTACCAGTTTCTAATATAGGTTCTCGTGTACCAGGTTGCAGATAGATTTCTGATTACAATATATATAGCATGTCAACATCCAGCCTGCAACAGGACCTGGTAATCACTCTGAAACCAAAGGAAGAACTAATACACTCAGTGACAAAAAAGTTAAGCACTCAGAAGAAATGGTCCGATTTGGTTGTAATTTGGTAAATGTGCAGCCCAGCAATGAGGTGCCAGACACAGAGGATGCTTGATGTTGGAACCAATAGGCACGTGAGGGCATCCAAAAACGTTGTGAAGGTTCAATTTGCCCAAGAGTTACCACACCAAGGGAGTATCGTCGTATTGTGCGGCAAGCATTATAGAACCCCATGACATCTCTGCCTGCTATCCGGACACAGGTATTGGACTCTCTACAACACCCAGTGTCATCCCACACCATGTCTCGATGACTGGCATCAGCCGGACTACATGTTCACAGTCCTATGCATAGGCTGCTGTTCACACCAGCGCGGAGACAGCTGTTTTTGGAGTGGTACCATAACCGGGGGCCATGGACAGATGACGAGTGGAGTCGTACCATATTCAGCGATGAATCTTAGTTCTGCATTAACACAGATGACTGTCAGGTGCATGTATGGCGACGCCAAGGAGAGAGGACCACTCCCACCAATGTTGTGGAGAGACACACCACCGTTACTCTTGGCATCATGGTGTGGGGAGCCATAGGGTGTGACTTCAGGTCATCTCTGGTAGTGATTTGTGGGACCCTGACGGCACAGCGCTACGTCAGTGACATCCTGTGTCCGCATGTCTTACCCATCCTGAGAAAGCACCCTGATACAGTCTTTCAACATGACAATGCCCGTCCACATACGGCATGTGTGTCAATGGACTGCCGCCATCATGTTGAGATCCTCCCTTGGCCAGCCAGGTCGCCCAGTCTATCCCCACGCAAATATGTGTGGGATCAGCTTGGACGTCAACTCAGACCCAGTGCCGATCTGCAGGATCTCGAGGGCCAGTTACAACAGCTGTGGGCCGACTTGCCGCAGGAGAGGAAACAATGGCTGTACGACTCCCTTCCCCTCTGTATCGCCACATGTATCAAGGCCGGGGAGGACCACAACCTTCTGAACTGGGGACCAGCAGTGTGCCCATACTGCTAACTCTGTTGTCCATTTAATCTGATATTATACTCATTGCAATAAAGTCACATGACCTTTCACCACATGCAGATTAATTTCAAAGCCTGTTATTTTGATGTTGTGGGGACCAATTTTCAGGTGCTCACAAAGATCTGTGAATGCAATGAATAAAGTAAAAATCTCCACAAGTCTCATATTTTGTCTGGTTACTAATGCTTAAGGTTAGAGCTGGGTAGGGGTTAAGGTCATCATGTTGTGATTAGAGTTTTCCCATTAGAAAGGAATGGAGAGCCCCCACAAAGATATAATTACAAACCTGTGTGTATGTATGTGTATGTGTGTATTTCAGTCATGCATGTCTGTTTGGATAACAGAACAGGATGTACGTGCAAAAAGCTGAAGATTTCACACAATTGTTTAACAATTTGCCATTTAAAGTTCTAACATATCGACTTTCTCCAGACATCAAATAACAGGAACACTGAGTGGATCACACAGGCAATGGCTTCTGAAATGGTTATCCAACAAAACTCATGTACATAACAATCGAGTCTTTACAAGTTGCAATTGATTTGCATAGAAACAAAGACGCCTCATATTCATATAAAATAGATATTAAGCAATAAAATGACAAAGAGCATGAAGTTCCGCAAGCAGCTGCAATGAATATGTATTACATCTAAACAATCAACAATAAATATTTTCATGGTCCAGTCATTGACACTACTGTGCAATCGACTGGAAAATCAAATGGAAGGGACCAGACAGACATCTAGACCTAACCGAATATCTATCTTCATAAATTGTATTATTGTCTCTGTTATACATGAATATCTGCTAGAAATGTCATACTTTCTGTATGCTCTAATACTGAACCTTGGCCAAAAAAACACAAAAAAAAACACAAGTGTTCAGTAAAGAGATGTGGAAGGAGCCCAAATGAGCGCATCTACGCTCCTCTCTTTCCTGCATTCTTTCATCCCCTCTGCTCCTTCCTCCTTTTTAACTGCAGATTCCCCATCACTGCCCACACTGTCGGCTAATTAAAGGTCTGGCTGGAGGAGGCAGTGTGTAATTCACCATCACCCCTGACACATGTTCCATCTCCTGGTGAAAAGATACAATTATTCTTTCAAGACTGTGTGTGGCCCTGGGTTTACATTAAACTGCATACGCACGAATCCGAAAGACATTGTTAATAACCTGTTTTAAAATCCCATTGCAAGGATGGAATCAGACAAGACACAAATTTACACAAAGCAGATATAAAGATAAATATTAGACGATTGTGAACACACACTCACCGCAAAAAGGGAGCATGGTAGGGATAGAGCTGAAGGTTACTGACACAAATTCAGCTTGTAGCATCAGAGACGCCAGCAGCTTGCCGCCTGCTTTAGCTCGGGTCCTAACAAAACCGTGACAGATTGTGTGCAATACAAAAAACATATGGCCCTCTGCATCCAGGAAGCATGCTCTACCATCTCCAGGGCCAGCCACCTGCCAGAGATGGCCACCCTCCCAAAAACAACGAGAAGCTTGAATCTCATGGCCCCTAATCACCACCATTAGATCCTAATGGCTGCTCATTTTCCCGCAACCACGATAACACGAATCCCCCACAACCTCCCAAAAAGTTTCACTTGATTGTTTCTTTTTTCGTGACTATGTCTGAGCCGCTGACCATGCCGGGCGTGCATTTGTGATCACGCTCATGTTACACCAGTGACGATTATTCCAAGCATGCGGCAACATTGGATGGGACACAGTGAACTGTCTTTTCTGCCGGACTGCAGTTGTCATGGAGACGGCTGTGTTGTGGATCCACATAACGCCAGTGTATCGCAGGAGTAAAGCTGTAAATTTAGGTTTCTCGATAGGACCATTCTAAAACACAAGTTATGGGATGGAATCGCTTGCGAAAATGCTCGAGAGACAGTAGGAACCCCGTTTTTGTAATAAACATCCGTCAATCGTTCTCGTCCGCTGCTTTGCATAAGGCTCCTGCAAATATGACTGTGAGCAGACTACCAGGGCTACACTCACGCACTCTGCATCCTGTCGAGTTTGCTGTTATTATGGAGGCAGATTTTCCTCTGCCTGTGGATCGCACGCCTTTTTTTATTTATTTATATAACTGTGCTGCAGTGCTAGTCAGGCTATGGTTCAATATGCAGCCAGCGCTGCTCTGAAGACAAAACAAGCTGCAGCAGGTTAAAGGCATTAGGGAGAGGTCCAGTCCGTGAAAAGACGTGACTGAATATCCAAAGCCAAACAGGTTGTTGTTGTAGAGGGAAGGATCTGGCAGGAAAAATGACATCTAGATGACGCCTATAAACCGAAAAATTAAAATGGCCATGTGGCAGAAGATTTTGTTACCTCTGTCCTGCACGTTGAAGCTCCCGTTCATGAAGCATAGATTTTCAGACTCTCCACACAGAAAGTGTGCGATACCATATGTGGGTATATTTTGTTACAAATGGCACTAACATAAAGAATTTCTGATCTAATGTTAGTCATTGAGAATAGCAAATGTTATGCATCTTTTTCAAAAGCAGTAGTCATGCATGTCAAAAAATGTTTAGAATGAAAGTCATGACTTTGCATAAAAAGAATGTCACTACATGGCTTTTAGATGTTTTCATTTCCTGTACTGAGGCCCCCAGAGTGTTCAGTATTACCACAAGATGTTTTAACTGGTCAGTGCATTTTTAATCAGTTATAGAATAGACTGTTATAGAATAGACTTTGTATTTACTGAGGCGGGGAAATAAGACAATTAAGTGATTCCCATAAGCAAATATAACAACATGCTAAACTCTGATTTTCAAGAGAACTTTACGATCTTAGGAAAGTCAGAGCTGAGTTCCTCTTTGCTGGAACCATGAGATTCACCTCTGATCATCCCTGTTTGGATCTTCAGTCATTCACCCTTCCCTGTTTATTCATACAGAACTTAGAACTTATCACCTTGAGAAGTAGCCCCCCAAAAGGCATGCATTGTGTACTGCATATCAGCAAGAATCCATCAGAAAGGTCTGCAGTCCAGGGAAACCCTGTAGCTGTATGATGCCATCGTGAGTCAACGCCTTTAGGGAACATATTCTCACCCGTGTTTCAGACCAGCACCAGTGAGAGCAAAGCCTGTCACTGATTTGGGTGCAGATATTGATCTACGCCAGAGTGTATCAGAGCCCTGAATCCTTACAGCATTCCCCGCCTCATTTCTTAAATCTCATGGTATCATGTGTAACATAAAGATGGCTTGATCCTAGATTATGAGACCAGCCCATCCTATTTGCATCATGTAGCACAGCAGCATGGCAAGAAATAAGTACAGAATTACAGATTACTCAGACTTGTCCAGAACCCGAGGATTTAAAATGTTATTCCAGTTCGCCTTCACTTCATCTCCCGCACTCATTGTAAGGACTTACTAAGGAACGCAGTCCTGCCACCCACCACCTGAACACACTGATCACATTTCAGTGCTATAGAAGAATAAACAGACACATGAATGACAGCACAGTGATTCTTAATATTTTAACGAAAAATTGTCATGGTGGGGGTAAATCATTAAGGACTTGCATCTCACCACGTACCAGCCTCGCAGTAGAACACACAGAAGACGTTGCATGTGCACACACATATAGCATAGAAAGCCCCCGTAACGTTTTCTGGGCTGCATGAAATATTTTTAGCAGCAGAACGAACCCAGGCGCTCATCCTTCCCGGGCGAGCGAGGGAGGCGGCCGGAGGAGCGGGCAAGAGTCACATAGGAAGCCGCGCTGAGTCTGGGGCTCACTTGTTACACACGGAGCTGCGCCGCTCTAACATGCACGGAGACGCCGCAGAAACACCGAAGGGCTTCGGCACACGAGCTCGCTTTACCTTCCCCCTCCTGCTGTCCGCCGCTCTCTCCCAGAAAAGCCGGGCGCTGACTAATGGGTGACCGCAGCGGCGATTCTGCCCGGCATCATCCCCGGGGCCACGCCTCGCACCTCGCCGAGATCAAAGGCGCCCTCCCCCCCACTCTTTCCCGGTGCCGCTGGTTTCCGAGGAGCCGCTAGCCGCGCTGAGCGCTCTGGAGAATGGGATCTGGTGTGCGTGCGTTTTCAGGGATGGGTGGGAGGGATGCGGCTGCGAAGGGAAGGGAAATCAGCATTCCGTCTGCGCAGACGGAGAGCGGCGGATCCGTGATGCGGCTGCAATAATCGCGCGCTGAGGCGACCCCTCCACACAAGGTCCTCCGAGAACCTCCGCCCCCGCCCCCCGACTTACTTGACGAAGCAGTCTCTCCACTCTCTGCCAAAGGCTGGGTCCCAACCATAGGGGTGCCCCCGAGAGGGGCTCCAGGTCCCAGAAGGAGGGGGGCACCCAGACGATTTAGTCTTATGGCTGGAGGGGGAGAGAAGCGGGGGGTTGATACTGAAAAGAAACAACCACAGGTGTCCTGGACAGTTGCATTTCTACGAAAAATGAGCCCCGACAGCTCAGTTTAAAACAGCTGCAGCGTGAATGGAAAATCCCCTGTATGTAAACGGAACCTCCAGCTGTTACAGGCAGATTTTCACAGGAAGGTTTTAAATGCCCCTGGATTTTCATATCCAAGCAAAAACGTAGCACGGAAGAGAGACTCATTCTAAAAGACATACGTTAGATTGCATGATATTTTATTCCCAAACCATGCGATTATATGCTATCATGTGAGTATATAAATGGGAGATAAAGCAGCCAAGACAAATCTCTGCATATTTAATAATAATCTTTTTTTATTAATGTTGCACAAATATGTTAATGAAAAGTGTTCTAACGTGAGTGGGTTGTTAAGAAATGCAAATGTGTAGACCCATTAAATTGGTGAGCAGCTCCATTTACCTTGATAGTCAATGGAAAATATATTTTAATGCAATTAGTTCATCTGTTGATTTTGCAGTAATGAAACTGCAGCCTTATAATTTTAATAATAATATGGGATGAAAATAGTGCAAAAGTGAACTGCTTAAACTTTCCAAAGTCTTAACAGAATTGCTAGCTGTTTTTTCCCCAAAAGCGATAACCAAGACTTGTTAATCACAGTTTAATCACTCAGTGCAAGTTAATTAATCATGTTATCTATAAACTGAGGCATAATTATCAGGCCTTGCTCTGGTGCTTCTGGAGGCGTGAAATTAGTTAGAAAGTTCCTTCGAAGGCTCATTGTCCTGGGGGATGATTCACTTGGAACAAGGGATTGTTAAAGGATTTAGGGCTACTGTCAAAAGAAGCCTTCAAATTGTAACAATAACTTTTTTCATGCCCTTTTTAATTTACATTCCTGTGGCTTGTGATCCGAAATGACGCAACGATGTGGTACATTTGCTATGCCTGTGTGTTGACAAGGAACCTTCTGCTACTACTGGCAAGTCCCATGGCTTTCCTTCATGGCACACTTGGTAGTGCATCTCGCAGAGTACACAAGCCTAAATGCTTACATGAAGGAAAGCAATGGGAATGGACCTGAGCATGAGCTGAGTAAGCAAGCCAAGTGACATTAGTGTGTCTTTATTCCTCACGGGTGAGAACTCATCAACAAAGTATTCCCAATGATTTTATAGAGACATTATCTTAAACATTCAGGTATTATATGCTTTTCATATCCATCACAGCAGCAATAATGTACACATTAGTCTGTTATACTACCGACCATGAACCTTATGCTAAGTTCATATGCAGTCCATCTTCTGGCTAGATATTCATTAGCTATTTCTGCAGACATGGTTTATTTCCAGTCTTTCTTCTTGGGTGAGCAAAGCATCCGTTGAATGATCTCTGCTCAAAGTCGCATTCACCAAAGAAATACTGATATCTGCCCATCACCCAGGTGAGTTCATGTCAAGGGCAGAGCCACCCATATGCTTGCCAGGGGAGTCACACTGCATGCAGTGCTCCACGTGTGAAGAAATGTTGTGACACTCAACACTGCAATCACTCCCCACATATGTTGTCCTGTAAGGATACGCACATCATCTCTCTAATTGAAATTGTAGAGGGTGACATTATATAACATGGTGATGTTATTATATGAAAGGAACCATGTTATACTCGCCAGTTATTTGGGAGATACTGGGCATTTCATTACCAGATGGTTAAAATTCTGTACAGGGTCAGGATGTGGTTTTAGTCTCTGTCTACAGCCTAACAAGCAGTGTTAGCATAAGCTACACTGCAGCTGCTTTAAGGAGACACAGTAACCTCACCAATGCAGAAGAGGAATGGTGTGGCGTGGTACCACGGTACATTCTGTGGTCCAACCCAGCAGAGCCGCCTGACAAATAGCACCTGTTTCTGTGTTGTTATCTTGCCAGTGCTGGTCTGTGAAAGGGAGCCGTGCAATCATCATTTAGAGTGGGCCATTAGCAGTCTGGGTGATTGTACTTCAGAGACTGCTTCACCTACTTATTGGGCTTTGTGACTATAACAACAAATGTTACTCTGCATTCCTTTGCACGTCAACACGCCTGTGTGTGTGTGTGTGTGTGTGTGTGTGTGTGTGTGTGTGTGTATGTGAGGATTAGGTTCATATTACATTGTGGGGATGAAATGTCGCCCACAATGTAATAAAAACTTGTTTTTTGACATTGTGGGGACAAGTTTTCAGGTCCCCACTAACATCTGTGAATGCAGTGTCAAATCACATTTGGAACATGCATTTGCCTGTCTTTATAAGAAATAATTGAAATAGGTTTTAGTGCTTTTAGGTGTTTATAAAGCAACAGGTTGAAATAAAAAAATTGATGGATCCCAGTCATATTGTTTTATCGTTCAGCAGGCTGAATGATGACCCATATTCCCGTTATTTATAATGATACTTCTTTAATAAACAAATGTATCTTTCAGGAAAATAATACTCAACTGACATATTTAAAGACATATGAGGTTCACAAGTAACCCAAGTGTTTTGATTGCTGCTTGTGGAGTTCATGATGTGGGTGGCACTGAGGACTCACTCCTCCAGAGCTGTGGGTTTGATGTTTGGTTCCTTTGCCGGCCTTGAGTCTATGCAGCCTGCATGTTCTCCCTGTGTTTGTGGGGGCTGCGGCCCACAGTCCCGCCACATGCTGATTTTGTAAATCTGTGCCTCTAAATGACACTGTGTGTGGGCCTCTGTGGTTTGCCTACTGGGACGGGCAGTGCATCCTGGGATAGCACTGGTCATGTGGCTTTGAAAGCTGAAAGATAGACAGGTGGCTTATTTTCATTCCATCTTGGCTTGCTTATATATCGTTATGTAGAAAATGTACAATGGAAGTAATACAAAGGAAGTGTTAAATATTTGAATACTACAGAGTATTACGCTCTACAATGATACAGTGCATTCATTACCTAGTCTTAGTCAAGTTGGAATAAAAAACGCTATTTCTGTTGTAAATGGGTACAAAATATTACATAAATGTAATAAAATCTGTTGGAATTGATCATACTAAAATTATGAAGTAAAAATTTTGCCTTTCAGTCTAATGCTGGAAATAAACAGAGCCAACTGACAATAACAGTGAAAATTCGCATCCGTGTAGAATCTGTTGCTATGGCAGCACTGAAGGTTGGCAGGAATGGAATCCCTTTCCTAGTAGGAGCTGGAAATCCAGAAGGCACAGCTCATCTTCACCTTAAATTTAAAGCCCATGCACCAAAGCTCTCAAAACACAAGAAAAGAAGGGCGTTGTTCTTATGACACACTCTAACCTATGCTAAAACTAATCTAGGTGAGAAGCAGCTCCAAATAATTACTCACACTTACGGGAATGTAAATACATATATAAACTAAAATAGATAAACACCAATAATTCTGTTTTGCCTGCAACTCTGCAGTAGAATTTAATGTATAAGTACATTCTGGACTGGCATGCAGCCACCCAAACAGTAAGGCTGAGTGGGGAAAGACACACACACGCACACGCACACACACACACACACACACACACACACATTAGCTTACAGACTTTTATGCATGACATGTGCAGACATCTACGGAAGCACCGAAGGGCAAAAAACACCAGCAAATACAAAAACACAACAGCAAATATGAAAACACGCCCGCAAAAACAAAAAGGCAATAGCAAATGAGAAAACACACCAGCAAATACAAAAATGCTACAATATTAGCGGAATATGTACCTACTGATCATCATATGCTTGTTATTGATTGGACAGGGAGCCTGTCAATCAGCCAACAGTCATAACTACAGTTAACCCAAAGGTACATCTTTAGGTACCGGATGCAAGCAAAAGACACAAAGAGAAAATGGATGTTATTAGATGTGATCATACACATTGAAAACTACACCTTGTGAGTGACTTTGAAGTGGACAAAATATTTTGGTGTATTCACAGGTAAGTGCAAGTATACATCACTTGCTTACTCATCATTAAATTTATGGTGCTGTGCCTGTTTTTGTTGCCGATACAACAAACCTGGTCTGATCACACATAAGTTAGTGTGTTTTATGTGTAAACCGAAGACCGATTTATTTGTTTCAAGGCACAATATGGAACAAACCTCCCAAATGGCCCCACAAATGAAGTGGTCATTATTTGATTTGTCAGTACTTGCTGCTTTATTTTTCAAGTTCCAGAAAATTCTCACTCAAATGGAACAACAGACTGACATTTAAGGCACAGTATATTCTCGCAGTTTTGTTTATTTGGGCCCCTGTATCTCCCTCTTTTATACTTAACACTTCCGAAGGTAAAGCACCATGCAAAACTGAATATTTCCTCCTGACAGGCCTAATAACTTGTTCTGCAGGGATACGGTTTCACCAGCTAAGCATAAGTTCGATCGTAGCCTACAGTGGGCGTAAACTGTCCCTATGTTCAAATTCACAAATTACTAAACAATAATCAGTTGCGTCACACACATAGTTTGTGTTAATTTTACTCCCCCTTATCATTAGTTGTAAGGTCCATCATAGCGACAAAAATATGTGTTAAATGTGGTGAAAATGGCACAAATGTGAATAACTTAACAAAGCTTTTATTTATTTTTAACATGTAACAGTTTAACGTTATCGGAGATCATATTAATAACTTGATATCGCTGATTTAGAAAAAAAACAAGGTCACTGGCCTTGGACTAGTCAGCTAATGTTAACTGGTAAGCTGGAGAAATGCATTGGCCTGCTTTTTGGTTCTGTTGAACCCTGTTTGTATTCCTTGAGCTCAAGCATTGCATGTAGCAGAGCAACTATCAAGCACCTACAATAAATGGCTAACTTTACCACTACAAATTTCATAAACATACTAGTGGTGTAAGCAGACCATAATTAATCTGTGATCAGAATGGCTCTTCAGCATGGTGTTCAGCACACATGATGTGAACCGCAGATTTAACTAAAAAGTTTAACCATGATAGTATGAAATAAAAAGTTTTACTGCTGCTGTCACTTTTTAAAAGTTATTGTTGACATAATTTCTCACAACAATGGGGAAACCCCCCTTATGAGGGGAATTTTTTATTTTACCTTGGAATGCAATAAAAAAAAAAAACCTGCATGGATTCAATAGCATTAGCTATGGCATTTTAGTGGAATCCGCTTCCCTCTAACTCTTGACAAATGCTGTTCGAGTGTTTAATTACAACTTTTGTTTTCCCAAGATAACTTTAATTTTGTGATTTCGAGAAAACAACTTTGGCTATAGTGAGTTCACAAGAAAGATAAGTCGTGATGCAGGGTTGCAATGAAAAGCAGACGAAGCAGCGTGTGTTCACGGGGCATGTTAAAAATTCCTAAAGATGTACCTTTGGATTAGCTATAGATACCACTGCTAGCTGATTGACAGGCTCCCTGTCCAATCAGTAACAAGCACATGATGATTAGTATCCTTTCTGTTTTCAGCGCCACTAATGTTGTAGTGTTTTCATATTTGCTGTTGCATTTGCTGGCATGTTTTCATATTTGGTGGCGTGTTTTGCCCTTCAGGGCTTCCACAGACATGCTTTGATATCAGCCAGAAATCAGAGCAACAAATGTAAGTATAGCATTAATGAGGCATTTGATTAAGGAAACTGCAAGTCACAGCAGGTCAGCCAGCTGTTAAAGAACACAGGGCTTCAGATGCCCAGCCACACAGTCTGGTTACATTATGTTATCTACGGGGAGAGACTCTAACCACTACTTTTAAACCAGCAATATAATAATAGTTAGTGCAATCAGTCAGTGACAACTGGTTGTTCTGTTTAATAATTATTAATGCTTCATTGCTAATAGAGACATAGGACTTTAGGACTGGACTAAAAGGCCAACACAGAAGTATAGCTGCAGTGAAATAAATGTCCTTCCATCTGTGGTGTAAGTTTGATGGCTCCTGAAATGAAATGCTTCTGTCCTTACACATTTAAGTACTACAATGGAGAAGGCTGGCTGCTATAATGAAATTTTTCTGTCCTTACACATTTAAGTACTACAATGGCAACGGCTGGCTGCTGAAACTTGTCTTAGTTGGTGTCCTGGTCTTCTGTACTTTAAGAGGACGCAAAGTGCTGAAATAAATATACAAATAAACCCAGTGCATATTAATTTTGTGAGTCATCGCGAGACAGGCAAGAGGAAATGGCCCAAACGTAAATTCAATGCATGCAAAGTCAGTGAAGCCCCATTAGCTTGAACATCTCAACACCTTCTGTGCCTCCAATTTTGCAGACGATGGAAAGAAATTACAGCAGCCTTGAGCTGTACTGTAACTTGCACTAACTCAAACATTCATGTTAGCCGCAGCTTTCCCTAACATCCAAAACACAGAATGACAACACCGGCCACTTCACCCTAACCCTCCACCCACTGAACCTGAAACACACTGTAACTCCTTCCAGAAACTAGTGTCTTACTTCGAGGGAGTATAGCATAAATCCTTTCAGAAGCCGTGACTGTAAAGGCGGCACACTAAACGCCCTTCATATTCATCCCGGGGGCACAATATTTGAGGAAGAAAGACATTTCTGCTGATCCAAAATGTCTTCCTGTTTCATTCTCCAGTGCTCTCTACAGACAGGCAGACATTCCACTTGTATGGCTCTAGTAAGAAACTTTGAGCGTTTGACAGATGATAGGTTGGTAAAAAGAGTGGTGTTCTGTGCAAACTCCTCAATTAGGATTTGCAATGACAATGCTTTACACCTGGGATCATTTTCTCAGCAAGGAGAAAGCATGAGTTTCAGTCATGAGTCTCTGAAGACCAATGGAAAGTCAGAATTATCCACCCTGGGCTGGCCAAAACCAAGCAAGTTTTAGCCTGTATCCATGCAAACTTAACCCGTTAGGTCTGGTGTTCATATCAACCCCCTCCTTAAATTATGTGTGGATATGTGTATGTGTATGTGTATATACAATCAGTGACAAAAAAGTTAAGCAACTAGAAGTAATAGTCTGATTTGGATGTAATTTGGTACATGTGCAGACCAGCAATGGATATGTAAATGATTCGATTTACAAGGTGCTGGCATGTCTAGTCAGGAGACACAGAGGATGCCTCATAGACACATTAGACATCATTACCAGCACTTGACGGAGTTTATAGGGGTCACATTGTGGGCTTGCATGATGCTTGCATGACCCTGGTACAGTCTTTCAATAAGACAACACCCATCCACATGCGGCACATGTGTTTATGGTCTGCCTGCGTCATGTTGAGGCCCTCCCATGACCAGCCAGGTCCCCCGATCTTTCCCTACTCAAACACGTGTGGGATCAGCTCAGACGTCAACTCCGGCCCAGTGCCGATCTGCAGGATCTTCAGGGCAAGTTACAACAGCTGTGGGCCGACTTGCTGCAGGAGAGGAATCGGCTGTACGACTCCCTTCCGCACTGTATCGCCGCATGTATCCAGGCCTAGGGGACCAGCTGTGTGCCCATACTGCCAACTCTGTTGTCCGTTTGAACCGATATTACAATTATTGCGATAAAGTCACATGACCTTTCACCATGTGGAGATTCATTTAATTTCCACCACTCTGTCTGGGTGCTTATTTTGTCATTGAGATTTTATATATATATATATATATATATATATATATATATATATATATATATATATATATATATATATATATACACACACACACACACACACACACACACACACACACATATAGAATGTATTATTTATATGTTGAAAACACCTTATCTACATAACAAATTCTAAAATAAATTAAACATACACAGCCCTCAGCATCACGCTTTTCAAAGTACATGGCTTTTGAAGACTTTTCTCTGCATGTTCCATTAGAGGGCACTAGTGAGATATTATTTGACTTCTTCCTAATGCTTCAACAGCATGCAAGGCGGCATGGGAAAATTAAATTAAATGCATTTTGGCAGATTTTATCTGTTTGCGTATAGTACCATTTTAAAATTCATATTTAACAAAAAAGTATTTTTGTATATGAATAAGATGGACCTTTAACATTTGCAAGGGTGTAAGGGCAGGGGCCCGGGGGAGACCTCTGCATGCCATGGTCACACAAGTGGGTCACCCTAACCCCGCTGAATTGCCCAAATGCAGGAATCTCAGCTATGTAATTCCTGAAAGAGTGTGTGTGTGTGTGTGTGGGGGGGGGGGGGGGGGGGCTCCTGCTGATCAATCTGCCCAGTGTGTGGTTCTGCAAGTTAGGAATCTGTCTGTGGTCTGTGTTTGGAAGGATGTCGCTGGTCCAGATCTCATGGCTGGCAGAGTGAACACATCACTGTTGGGACCCGGAGCCCGACCCATAAGCTTAGCCACTGCAGGGGATAAACAACTGGCTCTGTGCCCTGATCCCAGCCTTCCCTATCACCTGTGTGTGACTCACTGGAGAGAATGCTGAGGAATTAGAAAATTGAATTTCATTACACTTGCTACCAGTACTATGACAATAAAGGCAATTTCTTCAAGACACACTCTCACACACATATTAAGGATATATAGAGACACAATGTCGCCTAATTGAGTGGAAAATTGGATGGAGGAAACCCATGGAAAATGAAGAGTATGCACAAACACTACACACATACTGCTGTACTGCAGTGTGACCTCTCTGTGCTCTACCAGGTCTTAACTCATGTAGACACCCTAATCTAAAATTCTGTATCTGACATGCCAGTCTACAATGACTCCCTAGTTGTCAGGAAGTGAGACAACAGGCAATACGTGCCTCTTTGATTCCGACTCCAGTTGCTCTCACTGGGACATAAGTTGCCCTGCAGTACAGTTTGACACCAGTCAGGGGAGCTATGTTTCTTCCTATAGCCACACACTCTAGCATGCCTAGAGGAACAGTGGTGATGCGTGGCAGTAACAGGCAGCTAGCAGGGAGCGGGTTTCTTGAACGAAACAGTGACAAGGTCAATTTTCTGTGCTGCCAGGGTGGCTTTTCTGTCCCGGGATGAAATGACAGAGCTGAGGAACCCTGATGTGGACTGTGGGGCTCAGCTATGTGGGAGTACATATTATGGACATAGGATGAGCACATTCTGATGATGTGTATTTTTTTTACTGTGTGTGCATCCATGTTTCTGTACAAACATGACCAATTCAGAGTATTTCAAATTTTTTGCTTGGTTCATTTTTATGCTGCTATATTATCAGACAGCATAATAAGTCTTTGTTTAATAATAATTGATACCTTATTGGTCCCCATGGGGAAAATCTCTTTACGCCTCCCCCAAGTTGCTCTCTGTAGGTAAGAGTAAGCTGGCCATGAAGGGCAGCCACCCATTGTGGCGCCAAGGGAGCTGGGGGTTAAGGGCCTCGCTCACGTGCCGAGGCCGGGCTCAAACCAGCGCCCTTCTGATCTCAGGCGCAGTGGCTTAGCCAACTGAGCCACAGATTGTTTACTCTCCTCTATTACTTGTTGTTGGGATGATAAGCACTTTCTTCTCCAGGGCGACCACCGGCGAGCTTCATTGCTGCTTCTGCAAAATAGGATCCTAAATCACTTTGCTCCCACTTACAGAACAATGTTGGTTGAAATGAAGCAATCCTTTGTGTACAGGTACACGGGGAAGCCTCCTTTCACATATGCCATCTTGCTCTCATTTGTGACAAGCAGATACTGCATACAGGGGAGAGCAAGGCTTGCGGTCTGACTTCAGGGGCTGAGCTCAGGGTCTGACTTCAGGGGCTGAGCTCAGGGTCTGACTTCAGGGGCTGAGCTCAGGGTCTGACTTCAGGGGCTGACTTCAGGGGCTGAGCTCAGGGTCTGAGCTCAGGGTCTGACTTCAGGGGCTGAGCTCAGGGTCTGACCACTTGTCTGGCCTCCCTGGAGCATTTTGTATTGTTAAGGGCTTTTCTCAAGGACCCTGCAGGAGATGTGGCTCCTCTGTTCTGGCTCAAACTAGCCACCTTCCAATTACAAGCAGAGAGTCAAACACTGCCCCTGAAAAACATGGGGAAATCCACCATGCATAGAGCTGGGAACTCAACCCTACTCTCCAGGGATGTGAGGTGACCACAGTAACCACAATAACCACCAACAACTGCTTTAAGTTTGCAGAATACAATAAAGGGAACAGTACCCGTGTGATGGCAATAATGTGGTCATCCTTAAATATCAT
This sequence comes from Paramormyrops kingsleyae, assembly GCF_048594095.1. NCBI lineage: Eukaryota > Metazoa > Chordata > Actinopteri > Osteoglossiformes > Mormyridae > Paramormyrops > Paramormyrops kingsleyae. Next base: position 17,533,914 of record NC_132812.1, read on the forward strand.
TCAATAAACCAATAAAAAAAAGCCGGCACCTGGTGTTGTAGCCCGTGTATGGGACACAAGTCAGTTTTTTAAATTATAAGGAAAACAGCAGAATAATTACATCAAGTTGTTTAAGTGGAGGCATATGCTACAATCAAATGTGTTCAATTTCACCACCAAAAAAAGAACTGGGAAAAAAGTATGTTGATTCATTCTCGAAAATGCCCTTATCACCCAAGTGTAATTCAAGGTTCTATTAATGTGCCATCTTATAAGCAATATTTAAAGGATCCCCGAAGGATGCCTGACATATAAGTAACACCCAAAAACTGCAAAATGAAGGAGAGCCAGGAGGCAAAAAAGCTACTGCAATTTCCACACACTTCACACATCCTCCACACACTTCACACATCCTCCACACATTCCAGGAGTATTCACCAATTGCCCCAATGATACACAGCCTATATTTAATGGGAGAGATTTCTATTTAGGAGAAAATCCAGTAGCTCCCTCTAGTGTCTGTTCGTATAATAATAATTATGCATTATAGCATGTTTCAAAACTCTATCTAGAACACGGCAACCGTTTTAGCTAAACTTCGAGTTACACTTACGTGATACATTTACACATATGCCGAATGTCAGTGAAACCGGGAGCAGCCTTACAGAAAGATTAAAAGCATTTTCAGAAACAGTCAGACAATAATACATAAGGTCAGGAAGACAAAAACATTTTTAAACTTCATATTGTCCTAAATAGAGAATGAACAGTTACCAGGATAACATAACAACTCATTGCCCTGCGTATATCAGCTAAAGAGTTGTATAAGTAATATTGATAATGAATTGATAAATTAACAAAACTAAGTCAACAAGTTTAACCTATTTTTTTTTTTTTTTTTACAGAATTTGTAATTTTGCTACATTTATTACAAATATCCTCTTGACCTTTTATTGTTGTTACTAATGCTTCCAGTGAATTTGATAACTGCAGGTGTATATAATACAGTGCTGCTTGAAAGTTAGTGAACCCTCCAAACATGGTCATTGTTTTCTAAAAATAAATTAAAATAACCTTATGAAATGAACATTTAAATTTGTAAAGCAGACCTTCCAAATCCAGAGTGTGAATCTTCTTTCTCTTAAGCCATTCCTTGGTAGTTTTGCTGGAATGCTTTGGATCGTTGTCTTGATGCATAATTTCTGTCCCAGCTTCAACTCCCTGACAGATGGCAGGGGATTCTGGTCAAGAATTTGTTGATAGGCCTGGGAATTCATGTTCCCTGGATAATATGGAATCGTCCAGGTCCGGAGGCAGAAGAGCAGGCCCAGACCTTCACATTGTCACCACCATGCTTCACTGTTGGGAGGAGGTTCATTTCTTGATATAAAGTGTTGACTTTTCTCCAAACATGGCGCCTGTGATTGTGGCCAAATACTGTAGTTAAATTTTGGACTCATCTATCCATAGAATGGACTTCCAAAGGGCCTCTGGTTTGTCCAAGTGCTCTCTGGTAAAGTTTAAAAGGGCATCTTTGTTCTTTCTTGAGAGCAGAGGCTTTATGCCATGTCTACTCACTTTTCACCTGATTGTAGATGCATGTACATTTATCCCAGATGCTGCGAGTGAGGTCTGCAACTCTCTGAAGGTGATGTGTGGGTTGGCCTTTACCTGAATTATTATTTTTCAGGTGCTTCCTGGTGAAAATTTTGATGGCAGAGTTTCCTCCGTTTGTCAATGATTTGTCTTATTGTGGATGGATGGAGCAGGAATCTTTTGGAAATCATCTTGTAGCTTTCCCCAGACTGATGGGCTGTCACCACCTTCTCTTCCTGATGTCTCCTTTCCTCTCTGCATCGTTGTAAAGAGAATAAATCAGAGTAAAACTGAAAAAAGGATTTGTTGATTTCCAGAGGGTTAGTGGTGATGACCCCATCCTTAGTTTTAACTGAAGATATCACTGAAAATGAGTCATAGTGTCATACTGCCTAAGCCTAAGAGCCAACAGTTTACTAGGCTTGGCACCAGAAACATAATAGTGCGACATAGTGTGATGAACCATAAAGTTTAAGAGATAAATAGAAGAGATTCCAGGTCCGCTCTTACACTTGTAATAAGGATCTCATGATCCTGATCAACCACTGCAGAATGCGCACTTTCTAATTGAGATAGACGCTATTCTAGTTCAGAAATTTTCTGACGATAATTGAGTCAAACCACTGGCAAAGGCAACCGTGACATCAGAAAGGAAGCCCTGAACAGGCATCTGGCAGCAGGCTGGGTCGTCATTTCAGCCGGCATTAACGGAAATAAATTCTTCGAGTCTAGGGGTTAAATAATCTATGAATTTAGGGTTCTGAAGCAGAGAAGAATTCAATTTCCATTGCGGGGCCCCAGGAGGTAGAGAAGACAGCGCCAACTGGAGAAAGGCAGACTTCTGATCAGATAGAGAAGAAGAAATCAGAGAAGCATTAGAAACAGCAGGTGGAAGAGAGAGAGAAACAAGGATGTAACCTAAGCGAGACTGGGACTGGAAGCCAGGAGAGAAAAAGGACAATTCTTTGGCGGAGGGTTAATTAAACAGAATGAGTTGACAAAATTTTCAGGTCCTGCACAAATTTACACAAGGAGTAGGTGGAGGGGGGTACCCGGCTACCCAGGAGGGAGGGGGATTTGTCCAGGACAGGATTGTGGACAGAGTTGGCATCAGTATCAATGATAAGCTTGAATTCCTGGAATTTAAGAATATGATTAGACATATCCAAGAAGAATGAGCTGCGTGGGGTGGGAACGTAAGCAGCAACAAAAAGACCTTCCAGCCCCCCAGGTCAGAAAGAACATAACTGAACCTGCCGTCTGCATCCCCTCCCGAATCGAGAATACGAATTTGAAGGGTCCGCCTAACAACAACAAATTTATTTTTGTATAGCGCATTATCACAACATTACATTGTCCCAAAGCGCTTTACAGCATCCCCACCCAAAGCCCCCAGTGAGTAAGCCATAGGCGACAGTGGCAAGGAAAAACTCCCCAGAAGGAAGAAACCTTGGGAGGGACCAGACTCAAAGGGGGAGCCCATCCTCCAGGGGCCGGCAGGGAGAGTCAAATACAGTTAAATCTGAAACACAAACGGGGAGCAGGGGGGAGATGACAAGCCGGTGCCATCACTCCCTCCAATCGCCAGGCAGCCAGAAGGCAGGGAGCGGGTCATACAAGGAATATGACACAGGCAGAACGGCGAGCTGGATGCACGGACGTCATTGGTAGTGGCGACGTCACATGTTGCAGGGTGTGCTGGACATCTTGATAGATTGAGGGCTCCAGGCAGCACCCCCCAGGAGAACCAAAATGAGCACCTCACATCTCCAAGAAGAAGCTGATGAGGAGAAACCACACTGTAGAATCTAGAGGCTGCCTGCATTGCATCTCGCTGTACTAAGTGGGTCTCTGTTAAGAAGGAAATATCAACACGTTGCCTAATTCCAGAAGAGAAGACAATGGATAAAGAAAAGTGGCTGTGGCTGGAACCAGAGCGTACAGCCCCCCACCCCTATGACTGCTGTCGGAGAATGTGCTCACATGGTGCCCAAAGCCAAGCCGCTAAACTAACTCCGCACACACGCCCCTCACCCCTTTCTAAATAACAGCATTGAAAGAAAAGAAACAGAACCCCTACCATGGTTACTGCCCCGTATACAAAATGGAAAGGAGGCAATCAAGAGAGCCATCAGCTAGCCAGCAAGCAAACAAATAATTAAAACAAAAGCAAACACAAATGACGAATTAATCACAGTCAGGAGCGACAGGTAAGAGGGCAGTACAATACACAGAACTCAAGGCGATTACAGTGACCTGCCAGAAATGACCGACAATTAACTCGGTGGAGAGAGAATCAAAGGGAAGAGTCCCAAGAGACTGGAAATGGTCCATGGCGGCGTTGGAGTCCTCCGGAGAAGTACATAGAACATGCTGACTGCCAAAGGAGAGCTTCAGGCGTGCGAGAAAAATTAGGAAAGAAGAAAGCCCCAACTCCTTCGCTTTCCGGATCGGTGCATTCATCGCTTTCCTGGCCGCTGCAGTCTTGGCGCTAAAATCTTGATAAAAAGACATTTTGCCACCTTCGAAGCTGAGGTCCTGTATTTTGCGGACTTCACGTATCACTGCCTGCCGGACATGGAAGTCAATAAAGTGCATGATTATGGGATGGGGGGGCGAGAAGAGGTTTCAGACTGGCTGTACAGCCTGTGAGCATGGTCAATGGTCGGCTGGAAGTTGGGGAGATGAGGGAAAATGGTGGGCCAGGGCTGGGTAAAAAATGACCCCATATCGTTCCCCTCGTGGCCAAGCTTAACCCTAATTAATCTAAGGTTAAAGTGACGGCTGCGGCCCTCAATCTCAGTAATCTTACTATCCAGAGAGCAGATGGTAAAGGGACTTGCGAAAGAGCAGAGCTATGCAGCCATCGGCGACAGGCGTTACGTGACTCCCAGTCTACTTATCTGATTACTTCAGCACGCAAATGTGTGTCACCTCAGTCTATTACCTATTACCTACTTGGTTCACATACTTTTGCACATACTCTGATTTCATGTTTTATGTAGTCTGCTGGCTACTTATACAGTTACCTCAAAACAGGTACATGGAATTGATGAACATAAAACCTGACATTTCATATGTAAAAACTGGTAATGATAAAACAAGAAAATCACGGTAAAACAACAGACAAATCTAAACTACTCACTGGGTTCACAAACTTTCAAGCAGCACTATATTTATTAGTGTAAGTGCACACTATATCTTTAATATCATAAGTCTTGGCTTGGGGTTGCCGTTTCTTTGTTAGCTCACATTTCTCATAGTAACTTTGAAACTTTTTATTGCCGTTAATTTTGTATTTTTAATAATGGGTCCAAAATGTAGCACTCCCAGTGCATAGAGTAGTAACTTTGCACATACAGGGGCACACTTTAGATTGTTTGGATATCATATAAAAATGTCTAGACAGAAAGTGACAAAGCAATTTGACATGCAAAGTAAAGTCCACAGTACTGTGTGTTAGAAATTGGCATAATTTAATTTGATGTTATGGTTCAGGCTTGCAGATTGTTATGGGTTGAGGTTAGGGGTGCCCACGTATTATTCACAAATTTTCACATTTGCAGGGATCCTCCACCCCTAACCCTCTCAAATGTGAAGGGGTGACTGTACAGCTTAAACATAATGCTCAGGGCAACAAGCATGCAGAACAGAAATATACCAAAGTCCAAGCAATACAACAAATGTATGTAAATGCTGGTTACCTGTTGGCAAAATCTTACTAGCTTGGTTGGAGGGAGTTTAGATGTTTCCAGTGCAGTGAATCAACACAGAGAAGAGACACAGAGTAGCTCTGCTCTTATAATACATCAGCCTCCTTGTCACATGTATTTCTGTGCCTTAATCCCACTGCAACACATATTCCATAAAGATGCTGAACACCCCCTCATTTTATTAGAGCCATTGCCAACACCTAGCAGCTGAACAAAACCTTCTACACAGCAGGTTTACCAGCATCCCAACCAGCCGCCTCATAGGTGTGAAATTTCTGTTGGAGAAAACTGATACAACACTGTCATGGCTGTGAACAAGGCGAGACTCTGGGGGTCAAGGCACACAAATCAACACAAACTCCAATTATCCCACAAACACTCTCAACTGCTTCAGTGGAGATGGAACATCTAATTCAGCTAATATAGATCCTTCCCCCTAAAAACACATCTTGATCATTCATTTTAACCAATGTTTTTCTTAATATACCTTCAGTAAAATACTGCATTGTACACAAGCAGCCAAAGACGATGCTGATTGGAGACTGCTTTCAGTAAATGCTCTTACATTTTCTCCTCTCCCCCACTGACCAAAACACAGTTACACTCAAAAACTGCCATTATAATGAGGTATTGAGACACGCCGCTAGCAGGTATCACAGGTGACTAGAGATGGGAAATACTTATTGCATTAGGATGAATTCACGGACGATTATGTCACCCGCGTGGCATGGAATTAATCCTTTTACTATAATATTCTGGGAAGTTGTAATTGTGGATTAATTCTGATCGCGTGTGGACTGATCATCCTGAAATTCAGATCAATCGTCAATGATTCACCCCGAATGTTACTAAACTGCACGAACATGTTATTTACGGATCCCCTGTAAAAAAAAAAAAACCTATTTCACCATAAACAACTTAGGCTCATAAAAAGAAGCCAGGATGTAAATTTGGGCCGTTAGATCGGCATGCAGGATGCTTATCTTGGTTTCGGGAGACAGGGGAGGGTCGACCGGTATATAGCACCCTATATTGCCTTTAGGGGGGTAGGGAGGCATGGCGCAATTAAGGACATCTGGCGCAAGGACGCCTATCTTACTATATTATCGCAAGCAGCATCACTCGGACAAAAGGGGAATTTGATAACATATTGCCTGGGGGGAAGGGGTGAGCCTGGCCAGCTTAACACTAAATTTAGTATAAAGGAAGGGGGAGATCCCAGTACTGACTGGAGCTCAGCCGTGGGATAGAGCGCGCATCACCCGGCACTTTCTCGGGACTCACGTGTTGGTCTCCTGCCAGGACTGAAAAGGGCTCCCCAGTCCGTGTGTGAAGGTGGGTGATGATGGCACGTCCGAGTGTAAATAGTTTTGCAGCTGCTTATGCGTTTAATTGATTATGGGGATTGATTATCAACGCTCGTGATAATAATTCGCATTTTCTATATTTTATTGTTTCTTTTCTATATATATTCGTTCGTATGATATATACTATTCTATATCCCTTGTAGTATGAGGTTATTTTGCATTACATTCGATACGATAGCTCGGTATTGATGTTAATGCGAGGTTATTTTGTACTACTTATTAAAGTGTTTTTTTGAGTGAACCTAAGCGTGCCTGTTTGTTCCTTCGAGAGCCCTATATCCCTCTCTCATCCAATTTTAATACACTTATGCATAAGAAAATATCAATGACTTGCACATGCCATAGCTTCCTCCCAGAATTTAACCCAACACATTTTTTTCTTTTTTTTCAAAGTGCAAGGCATGTGATATTAAAAGTAATTCTAAATTAAACATTTGTGGTAAAAATGTCCTATATGAACAGAAAGCATACTGCCTGTTGACTATAGGGCACACAGATACATCCATCACCAAAACATACTTCTGGAGAACATGGCTTCATAGGCTGGTTTCAGCCTGTTCCAGTAGGAGCACCACTTCATTAAGCATGCATATTATTTAAGGGAGTAGGGAAAGGATTTTTAATCAGATTAGGACGAAACAAGATGAATCAATTAAAAGAGACACCACCTTGACCAATATATTGACTGGCGGAAAAAAATCAGACAATATAAAGTTTCCACAATGTTTGGGGGGAGCTAGTACTGGATAATAAATTACAGGAAATGTTTCCTTAAACAATTATGATGAGAAAAGAAGCCCCCAAGCTGGAAAAAACGCTGAGAATTGATCAGCTGGGAATGGAATTACAACAGAAAAAAATTAGGAGGTACACAACAGCTCGATACCGCAGTGGCTCTATTAAGACAATGCATTTTAAATTTGCTCTTCTTTGATAGTTCATCATTGTGACACTACATGCTATTTATTTAAGGTCTAAAGTTATGATATAGTTTGTTTTGTATTTATATTATTTTAGCTTCAGTTTCATTTCAAGAGATTAAGAGATAATGATAGCCAGTAAAGTACAGTGGTATCTCAGTTCTCAAACTCATTAGAACTTGAATTTCTTAAAAGTTCTACCAACCAGTTCGGAAAAAAAAAATCACCTAGAACTCGATCTGAATCTCAGAACTCAAACCGTGAACGCCGACCTAAGATAACTTGTATGCGCGGGGAAATGAGTCACGCGGCACGTCTCTCAGTGGAAACATAGGGAAACTCTTCAGTCTAAGCTTTGCAGTCGCTGTGATAGCATCGTGCATGTTTACACTAGCTGAATACATATATTTAGACAGTAAAAAATACATTTACACAATGATAGACAGTAACAGTAATTATTATATAATAAAATATATTTAAAAATAAAGATTTCTTATTAATTATTTTAATATTAATAATAAACCATTAATACATTTAATTATAATAATATTATCGTGCCGAGCGGGGACGGAAGGGAGACAAAGGCGCAGACGTCAGGGTATCGGGGAATACGGGGTTTAATTACAGGTAAGGCAGGCAAAACGCAGACGGACAATACAATAACCAGACTGGGGAAACAAACTGAAACGCGGACTAAATACAGAGGACTAATGACAACAACCAGAAACATCTGATCACACGGGGATTCCACACGGGGTTAACGAGGGGGCGTGGCACACGGAAGGAGCGGACGATTGGGGCAGGACACATTGTTTTTTTAACTTTACACATTGTTCGGATGCATTTATTTTCTTACTTTACAAATTACTGTTTTGATAAATGTGCTTAGATGTGTTTGGTACAGTATATGCTCTTCTTGTTTTGTCTGGTTCATTTTGTGTTTAAATGCTAAAAAAAACATATTTAGGTGTAATTAACTGGTTTTCCATTATTGCTTATGGCGAAAATTCGACCACAAGTTGAACTTTTTAGGATTCAATCTGGAGTTCTGAACGGATTAAATTCGAGGTACCACTGTACTGTAAAGCACAAATATGTAGTGTCCCCTCCATTTTTGGACATATTGAATTTTTTAGTTCTTTATTTAATATTGGTAGTTGAGGCAATTTTCATCTTTTATAAGATGTCATACTTGTCAGGAATTCTTTGTACTCTTTATAATCTAGAATTCAAACGTATGACTAAACTAAAATTTGGTATTGTTTGACTGTTATGAATGCTATTAATTGTTTTTAGATGTTTAGGTCTGTAGAATCTTTCAAATGTTACTTTTCAGAAATGCTATTCATGTCCTGTGGTAGAATTAAACATTTAAAATGTTTACACATTAGAGTAAAACAATGAGCCCATAGCATCTGATGGAAGAGCTAGGGGTTAGACTAAAATCATAGGCTGCCATTGGCATTCAACATTTCTGCAGCCATCTCGGCAGGCTTAGTTTCACATATCCAATGATGGTTCCCGATGACCCCCGACAGCAGCCTGCCATCATACAGCACTGTGCCTGCAAAGCTACACTCTTCTGGGCATGCAGCAGACACATGCATCTTTGGCTGTAATGCAAAAGCGACTTAACATTCTTTTATAGGTTTCATTTACATGCGAATTTAAGGATAATGAGAGGGTAGAATGGCATGATGACTCAGTGGGTAATGCTGTCGCTGGGCTTGACTCTCAGTCTGACGCTGGCATGTTGAGCTGGCATGTTCCCCTTGTGTTTGCTGAGGTTTCCACCCACACCACAGAACCATATGGCCTGGTGAATCGCTGTGTCAAAGTTACCCAGGGGCATGAGTGTGTCCTTTGATGACTGCAAGTGCTACAGAATCAGTGGCTATGAGAAACAGCAGGAAAAGAGCAGACCGCACTGCTTAGATTCACAGATACTCACTGTGCTGAATGGAAATGGGAAATGGCTGGATGCTGGATAAGAGCACACTGCATTCTGCTGAGGATCACAGATACTCACTGTGCTGAATGGAAATGGGAAATGGCTGGATGCTGGATAAGAGCACACTGCATTCTGCTGAGGATCACAGATACTCACTGTGCTGAATGGAAATGGGAAATGGCTGGATGCTGGATAAGAGCACACTGCATTCTGCTGAGGATCACAGATACTCACTGTGCTGAATGGAAATCGGAAATGGCTGGATGCTGGATAAGAGCACACTGCATCCTGCTGAGGATCAGATACTCATTGTGCAGAATGGAAATCGGAAATGGCTGGATGCTGGATAAGAGCACACTGCATTCTGCTGAGGATCACAGATACTCACTGTGCTGAATGGAAATGGGAAATGGCTGGATGCTGGATAAGAGCACATCTTGTTTAGGATCACAGATTCTCAGTATGCTGAATCAGGGAAAGGGCTCCCATATTTATTAACATGACCTCAAGGGATTTTTAGAAAACTGCCTTTTAATTGAAACAGTTTCTTTTAAATTTCAAACATGTCTTTTGAGACATGTTAAACATTACAGATGCAATGGTGTAGACTTTAATGAACAGTACAGGTGAGCTGACTCATAGCAAATGACTATAAAATGTAATTTTGACAAAGTGTATGAGTTTGGATCTGCAAGAACTGTGCCTCAAAACATAGTTACTTGCTAAACAAACACTCATTTGAAAGAGGAACATCTATTTTGTGCTCAGTGTGAATTATACTGAGAAACATTTCTGTCTAAACTCATTTCAGCCACTCCTCCAAAACACTCCAAAGTGGCTCAGTAATCTCAGTAATTTTTTTATCTATCTATCTCTCTCTCTCTCTCTCTCGGTATAGTGTGTGCGACCGATTTAATGAGCCACAAATGAGAAGTAGTGCTTAAACAGTATAAAACTACAACTTTCCCTTCTGTTGATAAAAGGTGTAGCCATCTTGGATTCTGAACTCGGGATCCTCTGTGCTGCTCCGAGATATTTCTCGGATCTCTAACAAACGGGAGCGCGCATGCCGTCACTAACGGGACATTTCAGGGATTTTGAGTCATTCTGTGCTGCAGATGGGTTAATTGCGTTAAAAATTTTAATCAAATTAATCATGATGATGGATTGATCCGCGTAAACCCGTTAATTTTGACAGCCCTAATATATATATGAACATGATTAATTCAAAACTGGTGAGGCAACATTAAACATTTTCCACAGTGCACATTGTCAGTTTTAATAATAACAAATATCACGTCTATAAGCATCCAGATTCTTGGTGATGTTATTAATGAAATGATTGACTATCATTTCTGTCCTTACATTTAGTGTAAACTAAAAGGACTGTTTTCTCCTGATAACACATAAAAAATAACAGTTCTTCCTGAGCCATAAGGGGATCTGCTGACGAAGCATGCTAATCACAGATGAGATTTCTTGCATTACAGGTGAAAATTGTCTTGACAGGAAAGAAAAAAAAAAACATGGGCAGCACCACTGAGGATTTGGGAAAATGAACTCATTCATTCATCTCATCATTTGTTCATTGAATAATGCCTTCATTATGAAAGATGTTTGATTTTATTAATACCATAACTATGTCATGGTCACCCCACCATGTGCACGTTAGACAATGGGCCAAATGCAGCTTGCCATGCGTTAACAGCAGCACTGGGTGTTGTTATTGTGACAGCTCTGCACCATGTGCACACTAGACAATGGGCCAAATGCAGCTTGCCATGCGTTAACAGCAGCACTGGGTGTTGTTATTGTGACAGCTCTGCACCATGTGCACACTAGACAATGGGCCAAATGCAGCTTGCCATGTGTTAACAGCAGCACTGGTTTTTATTATTGTGACAGCTCTGCACCATTTCTGTATCATAAACAGGCTCTCCCAAATTCCATTAATGTCCTGTAATATGCCCTTTACTTATTATCCCTTTTTGACTGGTAAACATACTCATAATAAATCATTAATGTTCATTTAAGTAGTAGATTTAGGAAAAATTCAATATGGGCACAATAATAATTACCCTAGTCCTACTTCCTATGACTCGGTAGGCTGTTATATTGCAGCAAGCTTTGTTTGTGCTGTTAGAGTTGCTGATATACCTCTGAGCACTTTGCTAAGTTTAAGGTTATAATCTGCCCCCTCCCCCACCCACAGTTGCCTACTGTTGCAAGATTTTCCTCCAAAAATTCCTCTTTTACAATTATGCCAAATAGAACAATCTCTCCACTATTTATATAAAAGTTACAAATATATAGTTCCCAATACCATGTCACTAATGGTTACAGTGGCAGTTACTCGCATTTCATAGGTCCCCCCCAACCCCACCGTAGCCCACTCCCAAACAGACCGGACTCTGTCAATCATACCAGCAGCATTTGAGCATGCAAGAGCAGCCAGGCAGCTTGCAGGACACTCACCCTGAGAGTTTTGGCATCTTCACAAAGCTAAAGACATCCATACGTGCTGAAGGACTTCAGCCAGGGTCCGGGCTGGATCTCACCGCTGTGCCATGCCACGCAATTTATTTACATGTGCAAAAGGTGAATAATTCAGACGCAGAAATGAGAAGCGGAGGAAACCAGCAGTCAGGCAGAGAGATGAGCCCCTTGTCCAGCTGCCTGCATCTCCGTGCCTCGGCGACACAAACCCGTGGTTCCCGGATACGGGATGGGGGGGCGCAGCGTCCCTGGCTCCAGCCTACGGAGTGTGTCGGCTGCATTTAGCCACCTTCATGCAGCTTATATGGCCAAGGAATAATGTGCAGGAGGCTTGCTGTGAAAGCAGCACAGATATGGGAGCGAGAGGGAGAGAGGGTAGATGATAGAGGGGGAGGGGGCTGAATGGGTGGCGTGTTTTTGTGTGAGCCGGTGTGTGTGTGTGTGTGTGTGTGTGTGTGTGGAGGGAGATGCAGGGGGGTTAGGGAGAATGTCAGTCACCACAGATGGATGCTCCCAGCGCTGATGATTTCTCTGCCACAAAAGGGCAGCCTCATTGGCCTCCTTTAAGCATCCTCTTTGGCTGAAACAGCAACTGGGGAACCGGGGGGGTGCAGCAAAACGGAGCTGGGGTTGACACGGGTGGGGGGACATTGCAATTAGGGGTAGGATTCAGCCACACCGAAGTGCCAGATGCATTAAGTGTGAGATGGTATACAGAGAGGTGCACATAAATGTAAACTAGTAGATTTGAAGAGATGTTTGTGACATCAGATTCCCTTTCAGGGTGGCAAGGGGGTGGGGGGGGGGGGGGTAGGTGGGCGCAGGCAAGCACATCTGCTGTAGCAGCACAGCTGGCACCTAGTCTCTCCATATGAGAACCACAATATATGGCCACCAAGATGCTAACTGGAACTTAAGGAAGCGCTGAGGTTGACGATCAGTCTGCATGATTAATCAATGTCTTTGGCACCACTGGGTCTCATCAGAGAATCTGATTAGATGGACATAATATGTCGGAACTGAACAACACACCTATCATTCAGTGCTTCTCAAAAAAAGGGAAGACTTTTTTTCCCCAAATATTTATCACAATGAAAACCATTCTTCTCACTTGATCAGAACAACAGACTCACTCCAGAGTAACATGGGTAAAGAATACTGGGACATACTACAGAGAGAAAGCACAAGACCACAAGGCAGGGGTTTCCAACTCCGGTCCCTGACATCTACTGTCCAGATGGTTTTCTATCATACTCGGCTTCTGATGATAATAATACTCTCAGGTAAATACAAGGAACAGGTGTGGCTCATCAGAAGCCTGGGAGAATAGAAAACCTACAGGACAGTAGCTCTCCAGTAGTGGAGTTGGAGACCCCTGACCTAAGACAACTACTGTAGGAAGATCAAAGGAACTTACAGCATAACCTGAAGGCAAATGTCAAACAATTTGAAATAGATTCTAATAGATGAACTGAGAGCATTTGGTACATCTTCTTCAATGTTCTTTTGCCTATGAATCACAAAGCCTTGAAAAACAATAACGAAAGTGCTCTCGTAGAGTGGGGAATAGAAATGCCATTCAGGCTGCAGCACTTCCTTTGATTAAGACAGAGCCTCTTTTAGTCATATTTATTTTTCTTTCCTGCTCAGTCATACTAGGATTCCATTAAGAATCCATTCAGCACAGCCAGATCAAGGCATGTGAGCCTTAGAAGCCGATCTGCTATTTACACCACATATGCACCCAGACGGCAGCTATTATGCAAGCTGATCTCGTCATCATTAACTCAGAAGCACTACCTGTAAGATAATACAAGTATAATATAATCCATAACCATCACGGTGATCCTGGAGTCCCTCCCAATAAACACAAAGCCCAAAGCAGGGGACGCTAAGTGGGATGTCAGTCCATTGCAGGACACACACACTATGGGTGTTTGTATCACCAATTCACCTAACATGTCTTTTGGGCAGCAGCAGGAAACTGGAGTATCCAGAGTGAATCTGTGAAATATATAATATATAATACTTAGTTTAAAACTTTCCTAATCTTCTTCCTCCATAGAGTTCTTAATATCTCCTGAAGATGGACGCCAGCCCTTGAAGGTGTTTAGCTTCCTTATTCATTTCTTGATTTGTTACAAATCCTTAAATCCAGAGCAATAATAGTGCATTGATGGGTTTCCACAACCTCTTACTGAACCCTTTGATTACCTCCCTGTAATTACTGGAAAACCAGTCAGTCCCAGAAGTCAGTCTTCTTCCTAAACTTCAAGGTCATACATTGAAATTTGCTACCTATAACCATCCATATGACAGTCCCACCCTTCCCTTGAGAGGGGTATAATCCCCAGGAAGCATCTCTGATTGGAGGACAGAGAGCTGCCCACAAGCTGGTCTCTTGATTTGTTCGCTGCATTTCCTGCACCAACATGCAGCTAATTATAAGCGCTATGACACTTGTTTTATCATTTCTTTGAAAAGTATTTTAAAACTACAATTTGCTGAGTGATATTGGGGCAGGGCACTGAAGGATGTATTTATTCTAGCTTCGGGTTTTTCATTTCAGAACCAGGGCCAGGGCATAGAACAGATCAACACAACACAAAAAATACCACAAAAAGGAGCTGTTTTGCCAAAATGATCAAGATAAAACAACAAGGTTACTGGGGACAAATTAAACCAAATGGTATAATTGCAACCCATGGGTGAGATACCAAGGGCTGCACTGGGATATGAAACAAATCATAATTAATTCTTATATATATACTGTATAAGGGGTAGACAAAAGGAATACTGGCACCAGACTCTCCAGCCTGCAATGATGATGCAAAGGGATCAGTCAGCTTACTCTCACTCTTTTAGGTCAAGGCAAATAGAAAACGAAGCAAAAACAAGCAAAAGGCATTTGTTGTGTTCAGAGCCTGTCAGGTGTGTGCGCCGTGTCTGCATGCTCTCTCCATGTTGGGTTCAGGGTCTGAATTTTGCTTTCTATGAGTGTGCGCCGAGTTCGCTCGCTCGTTCGCTCGCTCGCTCGTTCGTTCACTTGCTCGTTCTCTGTGCCCCATGATGAACAGGCTTCCCATCCAGGGTGTGCCACAGTCTTGAGCCTTATGACACCATGGACAGACTCCAGGACCCTAGGTCATCTTGCTCAGAATAAATAATCTTGGGATAGAAATACTATATTTTGACAGATAATTAGTAGCTATTGCTGTTGTTACTTGTTTGTTGCGGTCCTGTAGAAATGGACAAAGAGGTGGTGTGGCTTTGAGCTCTGGATGTTGGTGCTTCCCTGTATGCCTCTCATAGCAACTGCTGTGTGCCTGTTTGGTTTGATGCAGGCCTGCTTTGCCCAGGTATTACACTCTCTGCTTTGTTATCCCCCAACCTCTGTGACAGATAAGCCTATGTCCATGCAATCCCCAGTAATCAGGAGTCAGCAATTCCAGGTATTACACTCTCTGCTTTGATATCCCCCAATCTATATGACAAATAAGGATCCTCCCAAGCAAACCTCCGTAATTAGGAGTCAGTAATTCCTTTGTCACTGGCATAAGACTCTGAGAAGGAGTTAAGGCAGAGGCAATAGCATTTTGCAACAACATATAGCAGTTTAAGGGCAGCAGACTAAGTCAAAGCCACAGTCGAAAGTTAAGTTACACATAAACTGCTGAAAGGTTAGGTTTTAATAAATCTATTATCACTAGATGTTCAGAATATGCACACACAGTAGGAATAGTATTACAGAAAGAGATGTTTCTAAAGAATCCTGCCTTGCCGTGTCAAAATATGCTCAATGTGCTAATGATAAAACATATTCCTCATAATCTTTATTTATTATGAAACATATGCCAACCTTTGAACAGCAAAATTAAAAAGCAAATCCAAATATATAGCAAAAAATTCATCAGCAATTTAATATTCTGTGACAATTTGCATTAGGAAGATTATATTACAGCTGCACTGTTCTAGTCAAAAAAATTACTGGCCAACTGCATAGATTGCATCAGCAGACAGGGAAGGGAACAGATCAGCTGTGCTTCAACAAGCCACGAGAAAAGGGAGCTCAGATGAGGACGGCGTGCTGGCCATGGCAAAGGCCAGTGGTACAGGGAGAATGGTGGGGTTAGGGTTAGGGTTAGGATTAGGATAAGGAAGAAGATTAAAAACAAGGGGAAAGGAAGGAGGCATAAATCAGTAGGGCAAAACACGAAGAGCTGAGGAAGGAGGCATAAATCAGGGGGCAAAACATGAAGAGCTCAGGAAGGAGGCATAAATCAGGGGGCAAAACATGAAGAGCTCAGGAAGGAGGCATAAATCAGGGGGCAAAACACGAAGAGCTGAGGATTGAGGTATAAATCAGTGGGTAAAACATGAAGAGCTCAGGAAGGAGGCATAAATCAGAGGGCAAAACATGAAGGGGCAAGGAAGGAGGCATAAATAAGGGGGCAAAACATGAAGAGTTAAAGACGGAGGCTTAACACAAGGGGCAAATGAGCAAGTTAGTTTGATTTAATAATTCACTGTTTTTTTAAGACATGTAACTGGTCTTAGATCTCCAGTGAAAGATATGCTGGTACTCTGAAAACAGTAACACCTCTCCCTATAAGCGCAAGCTGCACTCTGCAGATCAAGCAACAGTCTTAGTCAGGTTTTGGTCACCTGGTGACTGTGACTGAGTGTCCTGTTGCTAGGTAACACACCTAGGGACTGCTTGCCTAACCTGTTTCTCCTATGACTTGCCTTTCTGCTATGGGTTTCTTTTAGCACAGTGGTCCCCAAACTTTCTCTGTAGGGCCCCCCTTTTCTAGATAGAAACTTTATTGAGCCCCCCATTCAAACTACACAGGTTCAGATTCAAACTTTATTTGAAATACAACTCCCTTTTCTAATTGAGCGAAACAAATGCAATTATAAAATACAAATGGTGCAATTTCACCACTATGGGGGAAAAAAGAGCAATCAATTAAAAATAAAAGTCCAGCATATGTTTCAAATTATGCAAATGCAGATTTAACATTCCTGTTAATTTTCATTGGCGTACACAAATTAAAGTTTGTCTTACGATTATCCCATTTTGTTTTTAATGATAGCTGCAGGTTTCAGCCTATACTATAGCACAAAACAACACTAAATCATACCCATTAATTGATAGTCTCCCTGCACTTCATGTAGAAAATTTAAACCTTGTTTTTCATATGGTTAGATTTTTTGTGCAGCGCAGCAAAACGACGTCAAGCGTCACCATGTCACATGGTACAAAAACCTTGCAAGAGCAAGACGACTTAAGACAGATCGTACAGCACCTCTCAGCCGGCTGAACAAACTGGAACTGCCTCCGTGACAACACAACTTTGCCCTTATTGGCTGAAGAACGTGACGTTTGTATGACGTTTGTATCCCAGGAAGTTCCGATGCGTTATCTGCTATTTCTCCCGAATATCACGTATAGCAGTGAGAACTGGTTTCCAGTTCATTTACCTGGTAAAATAAAGTTTAAATAAATTACATAAATGCTCTAATAGTACACGTAAGTTAGTGGTTTATTTATTGTTAGTTACTGTAATGTTTCGCTGCTTTATTTGTTTAATCGTCCAGTCTGTGAAGAGATTATTTTAGGGTGGCACATGCCCCTGAGGCTATCCCACTGGTGCCAAATTGAAATAAGGAATATTTAGTCAGTGCAATGTCTGAATAATTTAAATACTGGACTACCCTATTGAAGCTTCCCAACATTATACTTTCATTTTGTCAAAATAAAGGAGCCAAAGTATTGAATTGCTAATTCCAGAAACCAGGAAAGACAAAGACCAATATTACATCAGCAAATACACATGGACAAACAAGGGCTGTTTTCAGAGGATTCCCCTTAAGTGTAGACAAAGTTATTTCATATACATGAAACATGCCCCAGCAATGGAAAAGGTGGTCACATCTCAATAGAAAGGTTACAAGCAACTGAAGAAGAATCACCCTTTGACCCCAACTAGTATAAGCTTTTGGAAGACAGAAGGATGGATGAAGAAACAATCAATGTGAAGAAACGGAGGATGTACACAGATTTTGCCTCCTTGGAACAAGCATAAGCAACAAAGGATCCAACAGCCATTAAATACAGTTTATCACGGACAGGCCCTTGGCAGAGCTCCAGTGGAAGATGCAGAAAAAAATCTCCGAAAGCAGTAGAAATATACAAGGGGCAAAGAGGGGCACTGCCCCGAATGTTATATATATTCTGTAAGTTTCTTTGACAAGACAGTAAGTTCTGGAGGAATGTCATCTTTGTCGTTACTTGCAGTCATCACCATTTTGGTGGCAACTAACAGTAACAGCCATTTACTACAGAGGAAACACTCAATACAGACGAGATCTTCCTGCCCAGGAAAAAGCACTGACATTCCAAGTGTCAAATTAATATGACAAGTAAGAGTTCATCAAGATCTGGTTGTTTAAGCTTTGAAAGAATTATTCTTAATATTTTAGGAAGATAATTTAATACAAGTTAGTGTTATCAAATACATTCCTAGAGTTTGCACTTTAACCAGAAACCCCTAGGCTGTTTATTGGTGTCCTTAACTAAAATGAACTAAACCTAAACTGCTGTCCTTAGTAAAAGACTACTCCAAAATGTTAAAAGGGATATAAAATCACCCAAAAATCACTGCGGAATCTTAATTTTATATCTGTTTAATGATCGTGATTATGACTGTGATGTCCATTGCTATAATCCATTCATCCATCCTCTATCAGTTTATCTTGCTCAAGATGACAAGGGGCATGACAACAGCATGAATCACAAGACTGATCAGCTCCACTCTGGATGACTGCACTCATAAAAGCACAGGTCCCTGTAAGTTACTGTAGGACCTCGTGCTGGAGATTGGAAGGCTGATGTCACCGCTGGATTATTGTCATCTTTTTCTGAACCCTTTTTCTAGGTAGCATTAAAACAATTATCAAAGCATATATTTCATGTTTCATTATCCAAAATACGAAAAGTGAATTGTTACATTTTACACAGTCATAAAAATATTCTGATCAGTTTCCTGACTGAAAATATTTCATATTCATGCCCCAAAGTGTGACAGAGGTAAGAGTGGCTTCTTCATGAAAATTCACAGGAGGTAATGGAGCAGACAATCCCTTAGATGGAGTCATTTGCATAGTGTGATGAGAGTGGCTTCATGCAGAACGACAGAGGATGGAGTGAGTCCTTAAACACTGCTTTGGGACAGGAGACCAAACACCTTTGGTGCAAATTTTTGTAAGACTACTTATGAATTTACCCAGTTCTCAGTGTAGCTGCTTTTTCTATTCTACCAGTAAAATAAGTGTTATGAAATTAGTGTTAGTCCACTTATCTTTTATGCCATATTAAACTAAAACCTTTAACACGCCTCAGGAGATCTTCAACAGCTGTATTAATTACCTTAATTAGACAATGAATTTAGCTTAATCAGACATTGCACAGGGTTTTATAATGGATAATTGAGTATATGGCTACCACTAACAACTATTTTTCTATGGATTAATCTTTCGAATATTTTACCTATTGGTCGATTAATCTGAACAATTTTCCTCCAGAAAAGCAACTCGTTCGTTTAGTTTTATTTTTACAAGAACAAACCGAATGTCATTGTGATGCTTTAGATAACGGACGATGGTGTTTCATCACTATATACAGACATAATTTTCACCCACAATTCCGTAAGCAGGTAGTTTGCCTAAAATAGTAATGAGATGCGTATTGTGACGCCTGTAAATTAGTAATCTATATAAATTCGGCATATCTTTATGCTAATTAAATTTTATTAGCGGAGCACACCAGATACGACTGTTTTGGTAAATCAAAAGGAGCTAAGCACTGAAGTGGCAATTAAGAAACGGACAGATGAGCAGCCATAAGAACTTTTTAAAAGAGGTGATACTGTGGCTAAAGAAGGTAAAAGATTTTGGTGGTGTGGTGATACTTTTTGTAGATTAAAGTCCGTCATGTTCATTTTTATTTCAGTTCACAATTTTTTTTAAATTTAGTGTCAGTTTTCATTTCAGTTGATAAGATAATAATGACCCCAAGTAGCCCAACGTGCAGGAACACACACTGGCATAGTCAATCAATCATTCAAGCGTGAATCATAGAATAAGCCCAGATTCTAACTAGAGATGCACCGATCTGATATTCGGATCAGCATCGGTGCCCATCCACACCTATTTGACGGATCAGGTATCGGCCATGCGTGACCGATCCACATCCTATACTTATTTAGTTTTTGACAATCTCTAAAAAGACAGCTCCTATTTCGTGTTAAATCTATTTGTACAATCAACCGCATGATAGCTTTCCCATTTTGCATGCGTTTTTTGCTGCATTCAAATCGAACGCTAACGCTGCTGTGACGTCACGTGCATACCCTTCGCAGTACGAGGAGTGTAAAATAAGACGTGGCGATTTGGGAGTATTTTACGCTTTTAACAGAAACACACAGCGATTTGCAATCTTAGTAAAATTAAGTTTTGAGAGGTGGGAATAGCGTTTAATGGACAATCCCATTTAACAAAGCGCACGCAACTGTGTGACACAAAAAAAGCAATGGATGATCTGGGAGTCGCTAACCTGGACTGTCTTGCAAACTCGCTGCAGCTTGTGATACAAGAGGGGCTGCCATTGCAACAAAGTGTAATTGAGCTGACTTGTGTATACTTGTTTTGAGGATATTCATATTGAACTGCAAAAGCCTCAAAAACGCTTAAAACAAGACCTACAAACGAGGTGAAACAGTATAGTACATTAGGTATGTTTGTAGTAGCCTAATTAAGTTTTTTTGTCATACATTTTTTCCATCTGTATTTTCTAGTTTTAAAAAAATAATATATAAAGTATAACAAAGTTAAAAGTACTCTTGTATCGGAATCTGTATCGGTATCGGCAGTTGTGTATCGGAATCGGATTGGAACTGAAAAAATGTGGATCGGCCCATCCTTAATTATAACATAAACATTTTCACTTATTCAATGGAAATTCTAAGGTAGCACAGACAACTTTATGGTTTTAATAATGAGTACTTAGTAGCTAGAAGTACAAAAGAATTTAAAATCCTTCTGCTTTTTCTGGCGGCCCATCAACCAGAATAGCGCCTGTACATTTCCTCTTCAGGTGCTCCTGCATAGAGCTACCACTGTGGGATAACAATGCAAAACAACCTTCTTGTTTAGCGATTATTTTAATACTACCATAATGACATTGATATTAAAGGAAAACATTTGTTATAATGGCCGGAAGCATTTTAGAAATCATATAGGTAATTATATTTTTTTTAAAAAAACAAAACTATGCGTTGATTTAAAATATCGGTCGACCCATTTTCAGCGTTGACGTCGTCGACTAACCACGGCAGCACTAATTGAGAACAAACCCATTTAATCTCTCCTCTTTTACTACACTTAATGTCTTGCTCCAATATAACTGCTCTCAGCCTGTCAAAGGAAAACATCATAATGAAACGCTTCTCTCGGGGTTTCTACAGGAAGCAGACCCTGTCCGTCACGTCGCCTCCACAACCAGAACCACTATATGGAGCCCGTACCTTTTAACTTTACTTTGTTTCTGTGATAAACGTGTTTATCTGGGTAAATGATCGTAACTTGAAATGTTCGTAAGTCGTTATTCAGCATCATTTTAAGGGTATACGCAAGTACAAAGAACTAGGACGCTGGGAGTGCGCACGCTACGATGCTGCGCGGCGGGAGTAGCGGCCAGAAGTCGTACTAGGCAGAATTGGCGCGCAAAAAAAAAAATTGATGTTGCGGACAGGAAACGGGAGCCCAAGAAACACAATTTGGACTTGCAGTCCTCTTCATTTATATGTCTGCAAGTTCATAAGTCTGAAAGTTCGTATGTAGAGGAGCGTCTGTAGTTGCAATGTGGATGGTTATGTACTGAAGCATATATTTACATCTATGTTGATTATTTATTGAATTTTTAATATTGGTAATGTGTACTTTTTATTGCAAGATGAGCCGAAAAAAGAATACCCTTGCAATACTCAGTTTCTGACGTGTCTCAGATCATCACTAGGTGCAGCTGACATCAATTGTCAAACCCTGGCTCAGTTGTATTAAATGCAGAAAATTTAACCTATGAAGCACCCCTTTGCTCTCATGGCATTCAATAGGGGTAGCTACCCCGGTTCCCTTGGTAATGGGTGTAATCTCTTACGAATTAATGATTTACCTTACTGGTTAAAACTAGGAGCTTTGTTGTTTCTTCCACGGGTTACACCTACAAATTGAAAAGATGACAGGATCTCATTTGGTAAAGTTATGGATCCAGCTCTGGCTGATGGTTATTAGCCATCGGCGTAAGAGCTGCGTCTCCGATGGCAGTAAATTTTAGGCAGCCATACTTGCTGCGATCGCAGCCCGGATATCTGATATGAGCACTCTGCTACACACAGACAATTCTCTCCCAGGCCTCCTGAGAGGACTGAATTCCATGTGTTCAGCAATTATCTGTAATGCAGGAGGAAAAATCAATTTCTGTATGGAAAGACTACCTAGACCACAGCGGCGAGACGGAAGCTTCAAGCAGCTAAGTCTGACTTCTGCGGCAAACAGCGTGTGTGGTCGTTCGCCTTTTCCGCTAACAAGGCCAGCGCTCAACCCCTGTGGGCCTTCCTGTCGGCCTGCGTCTGTGACACATGTCACTGGAGCAGTACCCCCCGCAGGACCGCTCCTTCTTGTAGGGGGAGGCGATGTAACGCTGGCATCTCTAATTAATAACGTCTCATGGACATCAATCAAATTTAAATTTACCACTTATAAAAAATAAAATAAATCCAAGAGAGGTCCAAAAGCTATGAGCACTGCACTGGTAAGTGGAGATATGTCATGTCTGTGTCGATTTCTGAAATATGTCCCACCTGGGCTAATGTTCGGACTTATGTTCCGACTGAAGTTTTATTTACTGATTTGCTAGCTGATTAGGTAGCTTCGGTAGAAATTCAGAATAAAATATTTTCTCTTGACTTCCCATCCTTAGAATAATAATGCAATGCCAAATGTAATGCTATCATTATTAATAATGGCATTGCCCCTGAATACATATGACTGACTGATCAATTAATCACAAATACTTTCTATTGCTTGAGGTCAGTAAAGAGCCAGTAAAACAGGCAATACAGTAAGCTTTATATTCACCAATACAAATCACATAGGCATTACTGCCTTACACTGAAAACATGTCTAATACAAAAACAACCAAATCCAGCATTACACATGGATTTTTTAAGACTAGAAGGCATGTCTTGAAATAACAATAAAACATAATATTATTTTAAATATCATTTTAGCATGCATTTTTCCTTTTTTTTATCAAAATTAAAGGGGGGTAGAGAACAGCAATCACTCACCCAGGCTGGTCCAGGTTGCCCGCAGCCATGCTTTCACTCTCCTGGAGCGGAGTGGAATCTGCACTATCGCACGGTAATGCTGTGCTCCCTGCTGTAGGCTGCTGCTCCATCGAGAAAAAGACAGGTGAAAAAAAGTGAGGCGGACGAAGGATGTCGGCTTTATTTTAATAGATCTGCGGTGACCGTCTGTCCCTCTCTGGACTGTACTTGTAGTAAGTGAGAAGTGAGATCGATCAATGTTGGCTGGCTGTTTTTGAAGTTCTGCCTATCTCAACATGATACCTTTGGGGCACTGTGTCCTGAGGTAGGGTCGCATTTGTAAGTGCATGAATTAATGGCTTATCCGACTTTTAAACTGCATTAAGCTCTCGCTGTTACATCCATTTCAGCATTCAACACTTTCTCTATGGTATAATCGTATCATAAAAATATGGTGGCACACCCTACACTCATCAAATTACTTGCACTTAAGAAAAACATAACCCTTAATAATTCTCTGGAAAACTGTCTATATGGAGAGCATTAGAGTGTTCTGATACATCATTTAAATACATTTTGTGTTAGTAAGATAGGAGTCATATTAGTGGAATTGCCTTTTGGGTATATTGGGTGGGACCCTGGGCTCACACTTCCGTTAGTGGGCTTG
Organism: Paramormyrops kingsleyae; assembly: GCF_048594095.1. NCBI lineage: Eukaryota > Metazoa > Chordata > Actinopteri > Osteoglossiformes > Mormyridae > Paramormyrops > Paramormyrops kingsleyae. The sequence continues at coordinate 17,557,993 of NC_132812.1, forward strand.
ATTCCTGCATTTCTGTGAACTTTGCATCTTCAAGCACATTAGATGCTTTGGCATCCCTACATTGTAGTATGTCCATACCGTGTGATTGTATGTGTATCTGCCCTGTGAATGACCAGAATCCTGGCCAACATGTCTCCAGCCTCATGTCTTTTGGCGTTTTTACTCTTTTGATTGCATTCACAGATTTTCATAAAACTGAGGCTATCCAAATGGGGACCTTAAAAATGTCCCCAAAAGTAAGGACGTTTCAGGTTTCACCACACTTTGGGGACCATGTAATATAAACCTAATCCACACACACAAACAACTGAAAGCTTTCCTGATATGATTAACAAAAAAGAATATTTCTGTGTATGAGGCAGCCAGTCCAGGCAAAACCATGCCGGACTCCGCCCTCAACTATGTTAAAGTGATGTGATTGGCTAAAATAAATGTGCGTTATAGTAAATTGCAATTTTTATTTTTACAAATCGTTCTGAAGCAAAAACTCCATATAATGACTAAAATCGATTTGTCTCTCAGCTCGTGTGTGTGGAAATAAATAAATGATTATGCAAGTAACACCACAAACTCCATCTCAAGATGTTAATGTGTGCAGTCGTGCTGCTCTTTTAGTTATGGGAGAGCGGTCAGTGATATTACTGTTCAGTTGAATTATTTGCTGGCATTGTGTTTTTCTTTATTAAAAACCATTAAATTGGAAATGGAAATCTGAATAATGCAAGACATAATGCTAAATAATACGCGGGGCACAATGAAAAGGTGCAGGCACGTTTTAAGTTGTAAGAAAATACAGCTTGACTTGGAAGAGTATGTGGGAAATGTTTTGGGACATACCTGTTAAATTATCATATTTATGGCAATCTATGCCGATCTTTGTCACTGTATAACAACACAATATGTAGGTATATATAATTTAAGACACAGGTTAAGCAACGCCTATTTCTAAAGGGTGCCAGCTAATTTAAAATAATACACCGAATAACACTCGGAATATCCCGCTCTTTGTCAGATCAGGTCCGCAATTTGAACTAGTGACAAAACAGAAAAAGCGTGTTAGAGATTGGTGACACTGGCCTGGCGTCACGCTTCTCCGGCTCCAGTTCCTATGCTCTGTACACAGCAGCACATCGTGATGTGTTTAATGCCTTTACGGTTTGGGGTGAGTTGTACACTCTGTGCGAGTCAAGTGTGAGTGGGAAGTCAAATTAAGAGCGACTCAAGTGCAACTATAGTCACAAACTCGAGTCCCCATCTCTGGTGCTGAGCCATCAGGGAGTATCCTGGAAGGGGACATGCTGGTGGGGCAGAGTAACGTACTGTAGGCGGTGGAAATTAACAGCTAAGCCTAAGAGAAACCGAGATGGAAACTGAGATGTTAGACATTACAGAAACCATATACAAATTTAAAAACGGTGCAATAAACATAATGAATATAACAGCAGGACGCCAATTGAGAGTATAGCCAGAGCTGTTCAGCACTGTTCAGCAACGGAAGGCCCTGCAGAGGGTAGTGCGCACAGCAGAACGCACCATGAGAACCCCTCTACCAGCACTGCAGGACATCTACACTGAAAGGTGCAAATCCCGGGCCATCAGGATCACCAGTGACTCCGGCCATCCCGCCCATAAACTGTTCAGGCCACTGAGGTCTGGGAAACGCCTCTGTAGCCTGAAAACAAGAACGGAACGGTTTAGGAGGAGTTTTTACCCACAAGCAGTAAGACTCCTAAACCACAGCACATAACTGGGCAACACAATGGACAACTACACACACAACTTAATTTCTTCCATCTGTAAATTATAAAAACATCTGTACCTCATGGCACATCTGCACCTTACCTTGTCTGCACCTTATGGCACATTATTTATTACATGGTAAATGCATATTTACTTCTGTATATAGATGTACATAAATTCATTTTTCCTCTTTTTATACTTATCCTCTGTTAGTACTTATACACTTATCCTACGTCTAGCACAGTCGGAGTTCAGCCAGGGAAACACATTTCACTGTATGTTGTACCAGCTATAACTATATGTGACAAATAAAGAATCTTGAATCTTGAATCTTGAATCTTGAATCAGAGCTTTGAATCATGGAAGACGTAAAGCAAAACCTTTCGTTTTCGAATTGAGCATAAGTAGCCAGCCTTATGTATAACACCTTACTGTCAGATGCCTGTACCTCAGCCCCACCACACAGCTGTGGGACAGTATTTGACAGGTGGTTTAACATGCTACAGATCAGCTGTCACTCCTGGATTGAGGCCTCTCTCATGCTGCAGACAGTGAGAAATGGCTTTGCAGTGAGCACATTCCACATGGGAGAAGGGGCTCAAAGCTTGTTTATTACTCAGGCAGAAGAGCTTTTAACACCATGCTGCAAAGCCACTCTGACATCTATGAATGCAAACAGTCTTCTTTCCTGTGTGATATTTACAGCACAATTAAAGTTTCCTTACCAATATTCCTTACAAATATAGGACTCAGGCCCTAACATGATCAGGATATCACATCATCCCTCTACTCCTAGTGATTTTCAAAACATGCAGAGTTCATAAATATTCTTAAATTGACCACAAATATGGTTGGCTATACAACACCTAGCACCAAAGCGTAATGGCCAAACCTCAGCAATAACAATCTAAGTTGTCAAGTAAATGTTTAAAAGTCATTAACTTATTTAGACTCTTGCCTGATCAGAAACTCAAAGATACACTTCAACCTGGTAAAGACTGTCGGCACTTAAGTCCCTGTGAGTATGCCTATGGATTTTGCGATCGCTGTTGTATTTAATCTTCATCACGAAGGAATTAGTACAACCGGAATGCAGAAGCTGAAAGTCAGAATAATAATCCAAATCCAGTCTCTCCACTGTGGTTTTCAATTATATGAACCTCATTAAATATCACTTGTCTAGTTTACATGAACTTCATGGCCAATTTTTTTACTACATCCACTTGGTCACCCAAACAGCCACCTCCTCCAAACAGCAAACCATGTGGTTGTAACTGAATACTGAGAAAAAGGTTGAGTCACTGTCTATGCAGTATGATGTCATGATGTAAGCGATCCTGAATCTGGTGTGATTGTTGTTGCCAGGTGTGGAGGTCACTGAATCTCAGAAAAAAGCCATTTTCCTGAGGTTTTCACATACTACTGGGCATGGATTTTACAGAGAATTGTGAAATTCAAGCCCGTGGCAGTTCTGTATGCTATGACACCTTCTGTGACCCCATGAAGTGGGACTAATAAGATAGATAGACAGATAGATAGTTAGACAGAGAGACAGACAGACAGACTTTAATGACAGGTACAGAGCTGTACAAGTACACTGGAATTCTGCGTAGCTCACAGCTAGCTTTCAGGATAGAAAGAGAAAGTAAGAAGCAAATAATAAATAAATAGATAAGCAAATGAATAAATAATAATAATAATAAGACTATAGAAATAAACTATTAAAAAAGGCCAAAGTGGGTCCTACCTAGTACTAGCTTGGCCTACATAATAGATGGGCCACTGCGAGTATTTTTGTACTCTGTACTGGATTACAGAATGGCATTAAATGCCACATGCTCACAAGTCCCGTTCAGGAGATAGTTCATGTAAATGCCATAATAAGGTGGAACTGATGTGATTTATCACATATACTGCAGGCAAGCCAGCACAGGTAATATCCAGGGTTGCCAACTCTCATGCATCTGCACTCATGCTTTCAGACCCTCATGCTCACGCATGAAATCTTAAGGCAAATCCATATTATTCCATTATAAACCTAAAATTAAGTTTGGATACCCTACAGACTATTTACGTGGTAATAAAACTGTCAAGGCGTGTGCAAACATGTCTCGAATCGTAAATCTCACGCCAGCCAACGGACCAAAGTTGACAACTCTGTATATCTGTAATATATACGATATAAATACCAGACTGAAAAGAAAAATATGTTTTTATCAAACTGAAAATTAACAAAGAGACAACCGAAACCCAAAATAAACCCTCCTAAACACTTACGCAGCGCCCGCGTCGGAAGGCAGGGGTCAGCCATCGCCCGCCACGCACTGGCGCAAACAGACAGCCTGTGAGGGCAATTCAGAGACAGTCGTTCAAACATGCATTTGATCTCCACTTTAAGCATGGACAGAGCTTCCATGCATTAATTTCTAGAAGTGCACCGATCCGTACCTATTAGACAGATCGGGTATCGGCCATATGTAACCGATCCACGTCCGATACTTCCTTACTTAGATACTTAGTTTTTGTCAAAAACTTTTTGACAGTCTGTAAAAAGATAACTTCTATTTCTTGTTAAGTCAATTTGTACAGTCTGTCCCACAACACATCTTTCCCATTTTAGATGTGATTTTGCGGCATTCAAGCTGAACGCTAAAGCCACTCTCAATCTATTTACCACTCAGTGGGTTTGAGCGCCTGTTTGAGCGCCTGCTCTAACGTCATGCGCATACTCTTTGCAGCAGGAGAAGCATAACATCACATAAAAGGGTGATGATGATCTCCAAGTATTTTACACTTTTAACAACAACTAGTGGCAGAACGATTTGCAATTTTTATAAAAACAAAGTTTGAGAGGTGGAAATAGACCAAATGGCCAACATGGATAACGGACACATTGAGTTGACCTTGGACCACCAGAGGTTTTTTTCTCCTTATTTTGCAGTTTTTGGTTCCTCTCCTCTGTTGTCATCTGGCTTTCTTTATTTAATTTATTTCCTTCCTTTTTCTCGTTCTGTATCCCTTTCTAATTATATTTTATGTATCACAAGTTTCACAACACAACCCTGTAAAGCGCTTTGGGACGACTCTGTTGTGAAAGGCACTATATAAAAAAATAATCGAATTGAATGGAATAAATATTTATATATTATATATTTATTATATTAAAATATTAAATTAAAAGCTCTTCTATCGGAATCTCTTGGTATCGGCAGCTGAGGATGAGAATCAGATCGGAACTTAAAAAATGTGGTTCGGGCCATGCCTACTAACTTCCCAGTGTATGTAGTAGGCCTAATGTAAAATGTTTATGTTGTGCTCTGTTATGTTACGTTAAGTAGGAAATATAGGTTGTAGTCTTTCCTCATCTTAACTATGTGGGATTTTTTTGCACTATGTATATTTTTCCATAGGTCTGCCTTCAGTATTTACTATCTGTCCTGTCATAAATGTTTCACAATGGGTTCAGGAGAAACAACACTATGTGCTACACATGGTTGAGACAATAAAGCTTTACTTTCGAGTCAATCAAGGAAACCTTGCATAAGCTCAGTGAGAACATGCAAGGAGCTGGGGTTAGGAATCAAACCTACAGTCCTTGAGGAGTGAGGCCACAGTGCTACCGAATGAGCCAACATACCGCCCTGAAACATAGCAGGCCAGTAGCTTGTGCAAATTCACTTAGCTGTTCACTTAGTGTACCGATAAGCAGGTCAACCAAATCTGCAGGACACTGCATGATTCTGAAGTTTAAATTTCCCATTAATCAGTGACATGAATATGTAATGTAGTAAGCTTTTTTTGTTCAATGGCATTTTCTTCATCCATTGAATATTAATGACACGTTTTCTTTGCATGAAAATCAGTAAAGGTGAGCATTAATCACTCTGAAAGCATGTTGTGAACTGGAGGCTTTGCTGTTTAGGTTAGAAAGCCATCAAACTCAAAAATGCAACGGTCATCTTACAGAAACAGTGGCTCCAAGTAATTTTGGATGTAAATTCAGCAGAAACAAGTCCTTGTAGGAAGGAGTTATAGGTAATTTTTTTTTTTAACTGGTTTGTTCGACTTTTAAGAAATTCGAGTTCTAATGAGTTTAAGAACTGAGGTACCACTGTAAAGATTAAAATACATATTTTGTTTTCATAGCAGCGCAAATGCACATAAAATAAGTACGCATTTGCGCTTTCACAATCAATCGATTGTGGCACGTATCGTTCTTAAAGGTGAATGCGTACTTGCGTACCAGTTATGTGCACCCCTGCACATAAGCCTAAAATAGGGTTGGAATGAAAAATCTGGTTTAGACATCATCCAGCCCTCAATTTGGTATTAGTGAGAACCATGAAGTGAACATCTGTATTCATACTAGGTCTGAAAGAAAAGGTACCAATGTACACTCACCTAAAGGATTATTAGGAAAACCTGTTCAATTTCTCATTAATGCAATTAAACCAATGCATGCAAAACTGCAAAGAGCAATGCAAATGCTACAATAGTACTTTATCACTACGGAACGTAGAACAGATATGTAATATACAGTTACTGTATTAAATGATTGATCGTAAAATCTCATACAGTAGCAAAAATTTTGTAGAGATGATGCATTGAAGAAAAATGTCAGACTCATTAAAGAACCTTTATTTTTAAATGAAGAGGAAAAATATTTTCTGCAGTATTCTTATAAATTTTAGGACTGCTTTGTGACCACAAAATCACTGTTTTCAGTTACCCTGTGTATTACTGAAATACCTAAAATTTGGAGATTAAAGACACAGCAAATACTAAAGACAAATATACGACTCCCATTGTTAAGCACTGGCATAGTTCTATACAAAAAGTTCCTTTTATAGAAAAATTGTGTGTATATATATATATTTTCCCCGTTTTTTTCCCCTCAATTCAATGTTTAGCACATTTTCAGTACTGGAAAAAATATGTTCTGATTACAAGTGTGAGAAAAAGCACCATAAGTATCTTTTAGAGTTCTAAACATGCATTTTAGTAACATTATATAGAAAATGCAAGTTATTATTCCAACTACACATACAGCTGGTTTTACTGCAACCCTAGCTGTCCCAATGATATTCTTTTCTGCAAATTTGCATTTGGTGAAACTACATATATCTCTTTCAACATGAAGGCTCTACAGTTTACCCTAGATGCTTTAATTCTATTTTCCATTCAGCTTGTATAAATTGCATATTTACTTGCTTCATCATAGGTTCTCTTCATAAAGCTGCAAATTAGATATGAAATACCAGCAAAAAAGCTTATCAATCATCATTTGCATGACAAAAAACATCCAGTTTAAATACCATGAATCTATCACTATAAAGAAAAGCTCATTAAAACATCACTGAAATATTAATGTGAAACAGCACAGTAAGTCAGTCACCATACGCCGACATCTACAACCCAAGATGATGAAGCTCATTTAAACTTCATTCTGTACTGCTTTCATAATGTTCTTCCCCAGACGGCTAAGCTTTGGACAGCTACATTAAACATTAAAATCCTAAAGCCTTTCTCATTGCATTAATTACTCATATTGTGCAGTCTATTTCACATTTTTATACAGGAGGGCAGCCATTTTTGGATGGATGAAGTTTAAAACTTATGACATAAGTATATGTAGTATATATAGGAGTAAGGGCAATTTTGCTCACTGAGGTCTAATGATCAACTTGATGGTAAGAAGCAGATACTCAGCTTAGGACACCATAACACAATGTAAATATGCATTCGCACTCATCCCTAGCCTTTGCACATTGTCCTCGCCCCACAGCAGAATATGACCAATGTCAGTTCATTTTTCCCCACACACATCCAAATGTGACAAGGACAATTAATGTTACCTTCTGTGTCATATTACAATGCAGTTCAGTAATGTGTTCACACCAGATAGTGGAAATGAAGCAAATTTCAGTATTACGGTATTATCCACAATGTTTTCCCAATACAAAATACTTAAACTACATTGTGTTTACCCAAGCTGATGTTTATGAAAGCACCACTTAATATTACAGAAAAATGTATCCCTCACATTTGAGGAGATTACTCCTGCATCGTACACACAACCTAGGAAACCCATGCATGACAATAGAGGGAAATTCAGCTTCATATACAACATCTCAGAACCTGAATTTGACACGTTCAGAATGTACAAAAAAATTGCAATGACAGACTTTTATAAAGAAATTTTATATGGAACTTGTGCTGTCTGAATTTGACCTGAAAACCTTTTTCTTCAGCAGCATAACACTGCAAGAAAAAAAAACACAGACCAGCAGAATGGAAAAAGAAGAGGAAAAAAAACTTTGCTGATGGGAACTGTTCTATAAACATTTTTTTATTCTCAAAACTATATATAAAAAATAAAAATAAAAATAAAAAACTAACAGTGATATCCACAGCTGGACCATTGTGTCAGCAAATAAGAGAGTTCAGTGAAGGCCAATATGGGAGAAAACATCCAAATCAACAGGGAATCATCTTTAAAAAGGTTTCCACTTTACTCGGCCTAATGTCTCCCGAAAAAAAATAAACACTGCTGCAGTCAAAGCTGAACAGCATATCAGGAGTCACCAAGCAGGAACAGATCTCCAGGTCAAGGCTCAGGGGTCCAGAACGTGGCCGCAGCGGTCCAGAAGATCTGAAGCAGAAAAGGGCTTGGGCTCCATCATCTGCCATTGGAAGAGAGGCGAGGGCAGCTGCATCACGGAGGGCCAGCTGGTCGCCGAAGGCGCAGTACCAGCACCATCATCGATAACAGCAGCAGGAAGACACTGGAGCTCTCGACCCCGCCTGGCAAGCCGTCAGCAGAGGGCCCGGGGGTTCTTCATGCTGTGGTGGGCCTCCGAGGCAGACACATAGGCAGATTCAGGGAAGAAATCCTCATGAAACTCCGCCAAGAACCTGCAGGGGGGTGAGCCGGCACAGACGTGCTCATAACATATTTGCTGACAGTAAACAGCACCACTATGACTACTGTGATGTCACACTGTAGGCATTATGTTGCCGAGTGTCTAAACCTCAATTTCAGAGACAAATGGCAATAATGGAACCTTGTGGTCTTTCACTAAAGCACAGGAGCCAGTTAGTTATAAAGCAAACCCTATGTGCAGAAGAAAGATTCTCCGGTTTGCAGAACATGGAGCCGTGAGGACCGAGCTGACAAATTTATGAATGCGTTTAAATAATTGAAATCAAGCCCCGAATGTGTATGAATAAAAGTGTTCAAAGCTAGCATGCTGTCCACACGGTGATCAATCAGAAGTCACCATCATCAGCAAAGAACAAAGTGAGTGTACCATCTTCACACTGAGCCCTGGGGGGGGGGGGGGGGGATTCTCGCAGAGCTCCTGATGCTGCCAGGACAGCTGCAGTCAGCACGAAAGGGCAGAGTGCTGAATCGCCCAGGCTGCCCACAGAGACACCTACCTGTCAGCGACAGCCTCTGCAATGTCATTCTCACCCCCTACGCCCATAGAGTCCATAAACCAACAATAGCAGCCTCAAAAGGACACCATCTTGAACCGTTATTCAAGGCAAAATTTTGGAAGGAATATACCTGCCATTTTGTTAAATCTCTCCAAATCTCGCTATCAAATTCCCGCCTTATAGACCTTATTCTATTGGTAGCAGGGAAATCAGGGTAAACTGAAAACTAACACCTTTTACCCAATTAACACTAGCAAATTATTCCTGGTAATAAAGAGCCATTGCAACAAAATAAGGACAGACAAGACAGACAGGTACCAACGTTCACTAACTCTCACATAGGCCAACAGCTTGAAAATTACTCTAAATCATTCCTACACACCTTTCTTCTCAGACTTGACATGCAATACCTAATGATTTCTCTTAGATGTGACACTAGAGTATATCTGGCCAGCTGACAGAGAGCTCTTAGCGTCTCACTGGACGGCAGCAGCCAGCAGCCAGCAGCCTTTACAAAGAGAATGGAACATTGATTAGTGAAGGCAACGAAAATCCCCCAACTGCTGCCGTCTGAAGATCATTTGGCAGGATTAAGGATTACGGCCCAGAATGGGGCTTGCGTAACTCCACTAATCTTCCTTACCTCTGTGCATTCGGGAAGGACAAGCATGTCTTAACCAACATAATTGAACGCCCTGAAATCCATGCTCCACTTCTAAAGGAATACCCAGCCTGTATATCAATAACTATCATGCAAAGTGAGTGACATACTGTAAAGCAATCCATCAGATTCTGATTTTTGGAAACGATCCAGTAGCTTGTTTCCTTGGCCTACTCATAATTTCTCCCAAAATTCTTTGTGATGAACATGTAATGGAGGAAAGCTTTAAAATCCACCTTTTCCCTGCTGTCAATTTGTCAGCCCATTTTCATGAGTTAATATCCCACTTTCTACAAGGTTAAACCATGCAATGACCCACAGAACTTTAAAAACCCATCTGTCCTGTTTGCAGTGAAGAGGACCCTGGGATTTAACCTGCAAGCCATCTGACCTGTACAGTATAAGCAGCAGTGTGCTGACTACTGGCTGACCTTAAAGTTAATCCATCACATCTAAATAACCTTTCCTCTCTCTTAAACCCACTGCATGGTTTACTGTCCTCACTGTCTTCTGTCTTTCTGACAAAGCAGCATAACACACTTCTGTCACAGCTAACTTTGGTGTCATTTTTAATGTTTCAGAACTCTCATTTCTTACTGGAAAAAGCTCTGAATTTAAAAAAAGAACTTGCAAACAAAAATACATTCATTGCATCGACCATAACAGACACAGCTGTATTCATTATCCAGAGATGTCTGAAGGCTAATGGTCTTCGCCCTGGTGCTCAGGGGCCAGACAATGGGAATGTAAATGTTTTGTGTTACGGAGGCCACCCATAATTCATTTTAAAGTCACTTCCAGCTCCATAAAGGACTCATACTTAACATACTCCACTAGCTGATCTGTGTTGTATTTCAGCCAGATGGGAATTTTCACCAGATTACTTAGGCTCTTGCCGGAAAAGCTTTGAACATGCGCACCACAAACATTGCTACTGGGTGTGCTAAGCATCTCCAAGCTGCTAGGTTTGATAAGTATGCAAATGTGAGAAATTAGTTATACCCTTAATTTAAGTAAATTCTGTGTGGGCCCATTAACAGCTAAATGAGCTCATTCTTGGATGTTGTCTCACCCCTTTACAGTACTTGAAATTAACTATTGGCAAGACGCTGAGCTGATGAGCAACAAAACAAGAGGGTAGGACATGGGCAGGGCGCTGTGTGACAGGGAAGGTGCTCTCAGCGTACCCCAGGAAGAGCTCCAGGTGCTTCACCAGAGCCCTCAGGTTCTTGTCAGGGATGTGCATTTTCCCCAAGATCTCTGGGAGTTTCACTGAAACAAAGCCGAAGAAGAACATGTCACAGAAACAAACAGCTTTACCCAATAAAGATGCACAATCAATCAATCAATCAATCAATACATTAAATAAATAAATCATGCTGGTGTGGATGAGCCACATTTATTCCTACATCTGGGAAACAGTGACATGCTACGCTGCACCCTTTGGGGTGGGGGTGCGGGTAAAGGAGACGCAGGACCACCTGGACAGAAAAACTGCAGGACGACAACTAACAGCCCAGCAACCCATGAGCTGACGGAATGGAGTGACACGGAGGATTTAACCACTAGAGGTCAGGGAGGAGCTCACCAAAGAGGCGTAGTAAGTGCTGTGAGCCGTACATGTAGGATGGGGGGGGTGGCTGGTCACTCTGCGGGTAGTTTTCCGGAGTGAGCTTCCAGCTCAAGACCTACGATCACCAATGACGGGATGCTTAGGGGTAAGGGGCAAACCTGTATGGCTGGGAGCACAGGTACAGCCAGGTAGAAGCTACATCCATCCTGCATAATTACAGGAAGCTCCCACACAATCTCATCGTTATTATATTTTTATGGAAACCTAATAAAAATAGCTACACACAATAGACAGACAAACCTCATTGAGTTCATTGCTCCTGCTGCTCTCCAGGGCTGAGAAGACGCAGCCGCCCTCCTTACTGGGAGTCAGCGGTAAGGGTGAGGAGGAGCCGCTGTGAACAGGAGTCCCTAACCCAGATAAAGGAAAGACCTTTACACCCAGACAGAAGGAAAGGAAGCAGGCAGCTCTCCCTCCATTCCACGGCATTACGGGTGAAACGGATACGCAAAAAGCCGCTTGGCTACAGCAACATGAGGCCCCTAATGGCGGAAGCACACAGGCAAACGGAGAACAGGAGAACACAGGCACCTACTCTTCTCCAGGTTGAGGATGAATCTCGGCAGCGAGGCAGCCATCTCCGAGTGCCGCCTCTTGGGCTGGGGGGACGCCCCGGGGTCAGACAGCCGGTCCCCCCCAGAGGTGTGACGGGTGGAACGGCGCAGGGACATGGGGGCCTCAGAGTCGGCACGCCGCCGTTTCGGCGTGGACGGCTCGCCAGGGGCCAACTGACAGTCCGAGGCCTGCGGCGTGGAGGGGTTCAGGCCTGGGGGGCTGGGGGAGCACTCCCGTGGCATCCTGGGCAGGGGGGGGGGGAGAAACACACTTACATTTCATGAAGCAGTCTGGCATTTGAATTTTAAATGTGTGTTAATCCACGGCTCTATGCCCGTATGACGATGGTCGCCGGTTCATATCCCATGGTCAATAGGGTGATGTCATTGTCAGGACCTTGAACAAGGCCCTTAACCCCAATTGCTCCACACACACTGTTTGAGCCGGCTTTCTGATGCTCACTCACTTTGTATAAAGGTGTCTGCTAAATGTAATGTGAAACACGATATGCACACAAGAAAGACTCTTAATCTGAATGGTATTTGAGTGGGTAGGAAAAAGGTGGCAGAGAAATCACTTCATGCCATCTTTTCCAAAGAGAAACTAAACGTATTGAGTTTTACGACACCCAAGTATAGCTATTCCTGCAGGCAGAGGGCCTCAATGAAAAGATCAATGACTTGAGTATCTCACTGGAAACCAACGGGCTTTATTCAGGCCTAAACAGAATTGTCGTTTAGCACTCTTTAGCGAAAATGTTCCTCTACGGATCCACTTTTAGTTAGGCAATTAATCACGCTGATCGTCGCACAAAGCGTGACAGCGAGAGAAGACCGTGATTTGTAGAGTTGACTGCCGCTTGAATAAAACACACAAAAATAAGCCAGACGGCAATGTGTAAAAACAGGAAGAACAGCCTGTACAGAGTCCTTGGTTTAAAAAGAAAGAAAGAAAAAAAAAAAACAATAGTGCTGAACAAAAGCAGTTCCCCCTATGTGCCGTTTGTGCTGTAATCTGGGACTACAAATGTTTTCATGAGCTTTTCCCAAAAGCAGCCAAGAAAACACAATTAGCCTCATCTGAACTCATCCATCTACAGTGGAGGCCAAGGTTTCCCTTTGTAGCAGCTAGCAGAAAGCGATGACATCAGGTGCAGGAAGGGACACCACAGGACACGCTATCCACAACAATTACCCCTTACCTTCCAGAAGTCACGGCTGCATCCCTAATGGGCATGAACACCTTGGATGAGCTGACCTTCTTGAATTGAGCTTGCTCATTAGGATACAGGAGAATCACTGGGAGCGTGAAATCAAATGTGATCCGCAGCCCGTCCACCATCTCCTTGCACAGCTCCTCACTAGAGAAGAATATCGATGGTGAGAAGCAGGCTTATGGGGAACACATAACGATTTCCAAGGAAGAGCAGCGGCGCAGCAGCAAAAATCCAGAAACAGTTGCCACAGTCATTTTCCAAATGGCGAATATCCCATGACACCAAAACACACACAATGATAATCTAAACACGGGGAGGATAACTAAAACGTGTGGCCTCTACAATGAGACAGGGTTGGCTTGTAGACACCCCTGCGGTGCACATTACTTAATATATGCGCGGAACAATGGCTGCCCAATTTGGGTCTACAGGAAGCATGAAAAGTAAGGCAGAAGACAAAGGAGTTCCCCGGATTTAAGACTAAGCTGAGGTTTCTACAACATGGAGTTCAACTATGATACAATTTAGAACTCAGCCCTGATCGTCTGAATCAACAAGATTTATGAACATGGAAACAAAGTAACCAAAACACATTGAAGAATTAAAGCACTAGGGGGCACCACTTCACACAGCGCTGCACTGGAACTCACTTTCTTTCGGGGGGAACATAGTGAGGGTTAGATCCAACAAGAGTCACGCCTTGGGGGTGCCGGTATCTCTCGTTGGCGGAAAAGGCCGCGTTGATGGTGAAATGTTTCACGTAGGACTCCAAGATGTTCACGATATTCATCTGGCAGGGAAGCTTCACCAGCTGGTTGAGAACAAATAGTTATTTAGTCAAACAAATGAAAGAACTAAATACTTTGGTCGGGGGTAGCAATACAGTTTCCCATATAATTTTAGACCTCATATAACATTTCTATGACAAAGAACCAACAATTTCCACAAAAAAAGCCTTCTGAACAATAGTTTTGCATTACTACGCTCTTGCATAGCTAAATCCACTGATCATCAACAAGGATTATCTACCAGCTGCTTGAAGATCTGCACCTTTTTCCTTTTGTTGACATAGTAACAATCATCCTCCAGCTTTTTCTTAAGAACCTCAGGGATATCGATCTTGATTGTTTTATCCTCACTTTCCCGTTTGGCGTGAGCCTCTTGTTCTTCCTTCTGGGAGATGAAGAGGCAACAATCAGTACCTTGCATGTGTGTTTAAATGTTTACCACAGTCGTGTAACAGTGAATCGTTACCATTTCCTCCAGGTCTTCAGATGAGTCACTCTCAGTTTTTAATGATTCAACGTCCTCCGAGTTGCCCTCTTCGCTGTCTTCAGAAGAAGAAATCAGAGCTATGCAAAGACGAAGGAAACACAGTCAGTCATCGTGCCATCTCTCAACCACTCATTCCGTGCAGGACCACGGGGGAACACAGACATCTGATAGACGCATTTCTCACTGAAGGTTTCATGTAACAGAAGTTGTCATAGTGGGGACTTGAGAAAGATGACGGTGAAAATACTTAGTAGCTCTAGTGTGCTGCTTTGCACTAACTCAAAGAAAAAACAGCCACATTTAGTCTTCCATCAGTTTCCCTGCAACACTGATTTAAGGAGAAAGTGCCTCAGCCATTAGAAGAAAAGGAGGGCTGAATTTCTGTATAAAAAGCAGCAGCACGTTTGTGTACGAGCAGCATTTTCAGTCCTGAGATTCCCAGCAGCCTCATGCAGGGCGAACTGCGAAGCGTCTTAACAACAAAGCAGTGCATCTTGTACATCAAAAGAAAGACTGAGGGAATGCACAATGAGCAGCACGACTGTAGAAGGTGGGTGTAAACACTTGTCCAGACGCCGGCTTTTCAATAATATACAGGCATTTACTTACTCCCACAATTTGCCGATTAGTAGTGCGCTGAAAATATTAAAGAGAGGCGTATTGTGATGCCCAAAAGTTTATAATCTGTATAAATCCATCGTATTCTTGTGTTTAATGATTGTGCTGGACATTAAACTGCAGGAAGCGCCACCACACCACCACTGCCTTTTTTATCCACAATATCTCCTCTTTTAAAAGATGTTGTGGCTGTTGAGCTGTACCTTTCAGTTCAGTGCTTATTGCTTCCATGATATAGCAAAAAAGTATGTGCTCTGCTATCTGTATTTAATAAACATAATGATACGCCAAATTTATACAGATTACTGCAACATTTGGGCGTTACAATATGCCTCTCATTAACATTTCAGGCATATTACTACTGTGTTTACCAAACTGTAGATGCATGTACATGTACATAATACCAAAAAACCGGCTTCTAGACAAATGTTTTTGCCTGCTATCTAAAGCCTTGGTGCAAACACTATACAATCGTGATTATATCACAATGTGGTATCTTGCAGCCCTAGAAAGGAGGCCAGTCCATTACAGGGGAAATACAAACAAAGACATTCATACAAACTATAAGCAATTTAGAGCCAATGTCTTTGAATTGCAGGAGGAATTCCATGTGACAGAGGGAGAACGTGAAACTCCACCCAGACGGAAAATGAGAATCAGACTCCCAACCCAGGTACTGTGAGACAACAGCACCACCCAATGAGTCATCACACCACGCTGACAAAAGTAACATTTAGAAATAAGGACACGGAACTGGAATGCATGGCTAGCCCCTATAGGACGGCTCAAAGAACAATAAAAACATAGGTACTCTCAGGATTACTTCTCTCACCACATCAAAAGCTTTTAAGGTGAACAGGAAAAGGTGCCTCAGAAGCAGCTCAGTTTCCTGCTGTCTGCATTTTAAAATGGCATGGTCTTAAAGAAATGTTAATGCTGGAACTGACCATAACATTCAAACTCCAGAGTCATGATTTTTACTTGACCAGTTTAACATCAGAAATTTGACAAATGTGGTGGCCAATCATCAGGCTGAAGCATTACTCACACGCATCATCACTGTTTCCCTTCTCCTCCTCAGGTAGGCTTTTCAGCACTGAGTCAACACCTGGAAGACGACAGCGTCTCTTCTTCCATCCCTTTCTCTTCCTGAGAGAGAGAGAGAGAGAGAGAGAGAGAGAGAGAGAGAGAGATAGTTATGGCCTAAAAAGCACTTTCATTCCAAGCCTCCCATCTATAGTAGGTTGTATTCAGCCTGCACTTGCAGTAGGTGAGAAGATGAAAGAACAGAAAAGGTCCCAATTACAAACAAAAAATGTTGTATAAGAGCGTCATACTGCCAACTTTGAATGAATGGCATGACAGTTGTGTATGAAACTTGCAGCATGCTTCATTCAACCTGGCGGGGGGAAGAAGATCTAACAGGTAAGGTGTTGTGTGAGAGGCCCCCATTACATTCAAAATGCTGTGGAAAAACATGTTTGTTACAAAACCAGACACAGAAGCCATGTCATTTTCAAAGCAGTGCAAGTAGGTACAGTCTCATCACCAACTCTGATACTCACATGCGAGCCACAGCCTTGCGAGCCAGTTTTCGCTGCAGTCTGCGGTTTTCGTCTGTGTCAGGGAGAACATGGTCCTCTGCGGCCCAGCGATCCCAGCTGCAAAGATAAAAGGGGGGGAGAAAACCAGTATGTAGTCCCTAATGGCACAGTGTGTTCTGGGCATAGCCAACACTAAGTGCTGCTCTGCATAAGCCAGTGCTAGGCTAATCAGGACACTAATGTTAAGCTAACATTATTAGCATTTTGCAAATGACAGATCTCAGAGGTAAAGGTCATTGCTATGACGCTGATGTGGTCGACTTCCTTTTCTAAACACAGATTAATATTACGGAAATTCGTAAGCACAGTTTCAGATGATTGAATGAATGAATAAATATTTAACAGGAGTTCA